>NC_138909.1:81253912-81498912 GCF_965231255.1 Vanellus vanellus
GAAAAAAAAAAAAAAAAAGAAGAAACAACTGGAAAGCTTTGTAACAAAAAATTATTCAGGATTTCTCTTGCAATTTAACTGCAATTCCTGGTTTTGAAATAATTACATGCAAACACTGATTTTGCTCTGCAAGTGCAAAAAAAAAAAACCTCTCTCAAATGTATTCTTTTTAAATTTAAAAAAAATACAAACCACATTTTCTTCAAATTATCCTAAGCACGGAGGGAATACTCAGTGTAGCTACTCAGAAACCAAAATTATGGATATATAAACTTGAACAAAATAGTGTATTTTCTACAACAGCATATAAACACGTCCAGTTCTGCTGCATGAAAAATTAGTTTTCTAATTTTGAAGAAGTCCCAAACTTCTCAGTTGCAGGAAGAACTGGTAGAGCACGCAGGCACCTCTTCAGCAGTACTCTTTAGGAAATGCCAAAGAACACAGCTCCTGACATTCTTAGGTGACCAAGGGTCTACAGGATCTTGAGTTCTATCAGTGAAAAGTTATCCAGGAACGCAAGTGCTGTGTATGCGTAGGAGCTCCGGATTCTTGCTTCAGCCACATTTTCAGGATTTATTGAGTACCTGATGCAAACGCATCTTTCATTTGAATTATCAGATGAAGCGCATGTGCTGAAAAGCAAGGACTGAAGAGTTTCCTCCTGCATAAAGGAGTGCCTTCACCATTAGCTGACACAAACCCACGCTCTTTCTAGCACAATGAATATTTTTATCTTTTTGTAAAACAGCATCTGCTATTCAGAAGCCGGGCTTAGAACTTCCCTTACCAGCAAAGGGCAGACCTAGCCGTTAAAGCAGCCTTCTAGGGCAAAGATTTGAACCCTACGGGACCTGGGAGAACATTTGTGGGGTGAAAAATTGAGCAGGTTTTCAAAGTAATAGGAACCATGCAAAGCCTCGCTTCATTCAGAAGTGCTCAGTCTGGCATTCAAACTTCTTTGGCTTCCTTTTCAAAAGGAAGATTGGGCCATTTTTTCCACAATATCTTGGCTTCCAAATAGTGTAAACCAATCTTCAGCACCACAGTTTATTGTCCTCTCAGCCGCTACAGCTATACTTGAGTTTCTTTTGTTACCCAGCTTACAATGCACTCAAATTAAAAACCACCCCAAAATAACACAACCCACAAAAGACGACCCAAAACACCGTATTTTTGAACCAGATTGACCAGTAATCTTAAAACACGGCTCTGCACACAAGGTTCCATGGCAATCTAAGCCAGTCTGATTTCTGCTGCAGTTCTGTCCTACTGTCCTCCCCTCTCCTCCTCCTCTGCATTCAGGCTTGTTGGCTCTTAAGGACAGGTTATTTCAGCACAGCTATTACAAACAGAAGTAATAAATAAATAATTTAAAAGCCTGTTTAGCTTTTTTTTTTTTTTAAATGTATCTGCCAACTCATTTCCCTAAAGCATAGGGGTAGAAAAGCATTTATAGATGAGCCACACAACTCCCATCCGTCTCTACTGAGAAGACTGAAGGCAGACATCGCTCACGTAGACTGCCGGAACAGCAGTTACAAAGGAACTACAGACACCTGTAGCTAATACAGCAGGACACATATAGGAGGTTGAGCAAGAACAGGATGAAATGTTTGGGAGAAGGACCTTTTAAACTTCTTCACCACTAAAAAAAAAATAGGTAGACCCATACTCTATGGTCAAAGAGTAAAAACCAGTGGTGAAGGAGAGACTATTTAAAGTCCTTAACTTCTGAAATGGTCATAAAATAATGGTAAAATAGCTGGAAATTGTCTCGTATGTGTTTTTAGAAGTGGAGCCAAACTCTGTAATAGCAGTTGAAAAATGACAGAGAACACAGGTCTTCAGTAGCATTACAGTAATCAACCTCTGCGGGAAATATTTTGAGGACAAGTTCACCTGTTGTGCTCAGCTACTGCTGGGGCTGAGCAAGCAGGCGGCCAGCATTAGTGGGAGGGGTACAAGATCAGAATGGAATTTGGGCTACCTAGGTTTGGTCAGATGGTGTGCAAAATTCAGCAGAAACGTATGCTGAGAACGTGATGAAATGTCTAGTTCCCCAGAGGCCAAGCACGCACTCATCTCCCTGAAGAATGCTGTCCATGTTTAATGAAGTCCATTTTTTCCTCATTTGGAAAGCTCATTTCAACCCAGATCTTTTCACGAAGCAGTAGTGAGTAGGAAGACAAAAGAGAATTTAAGTTGGCACGACCTAGAAAACAGGCTTTGCTTGTTTACTTTTCAAACTACATTCCACTTCTTGTCCTGCATTTTTAAGCTGACAGTCAACTACCTCCCAGCTTGAAGGAAGGTTTGGTCCAGTAAGAATGTGAATCTTTATATATTACTTCATATGAAAGGTGACAAGGAGTAAAAAAAGTTGTAGAAGGTGCTGTACAACTCCCATTGTCTGTAAAGTAGGCACTAGATTAAAACAATCTTCCAAGTCTTCTTCCAAAATATTTTCCAGCTGAACGGAATGAATGTGCATTGTGCACTCCCGATTATGAAGAAAGCAAGCCTTAGAAAGCGCTAAAATGACTTCTGGAAACAGACAAAGTGACTGCAAACTGGGAAGGGAAAAAAGAATTTGGAGAGGTAGAAAATTCAATGCTTCGTTTTATTCGGTGGTTGTAGACTTTAGGACAAGCTAAACCTTCAAATTCCTCTCTAAACACTAGCTTTCTGCCTTTTATACGGGTTGCACTGACAGCTGGGGTAAAGAGAGTTGTTTTAATTAAAACTCTACTCTAGGGAAGATGTTGTAGAACTAGCGTCTGTAGCCGGCCTGATGAATCTCCAGTCAACAGACAGACAGGGTGTTTTAGGACAAGCGTCAGTGTTGTAGAGGCTTACAAGAAGCAATTTTACTGGCATATTCTGAATACTCTGAGTGTAAAGCAGTACTATTTCTAAGGACGCTACATCTAAAACATACCTGTTTCACGAAAAACAAATACAACCGATGTAAAAGCAACCCTACCGGTATACTTATTAAGAACATTTTGAGTTGTACAGATATAGCTTGTTCATTGGTATCTCCTCACACATTCTGCACTAATCTGACTCATACCAACATCAGGTTTAATGCAGACAGAAAATCAGATCTGAAGACTTTTTTCTGAGGGTAAAACAGTACAACACTTTTTGTCAGCTTGACGTATTTCTACATGAGAGCTGGCATTAGGAAAAAAAACTCCAGTTTAGACCATAATGAGACAGTTGCATAAAAAAAAAAAAAAAGCATGTGTATTTAAACACCCAATTAAATGGCATATCTAAAAAAAAATTGGGAAAATTATAGGTTGAGAGTCACTTACAGATCCCACCAATGGTATCTGATACCTTCATGTACTACAAATAGTAGTTATGGCAGAAAGAGTATTTACTCTCTCTTCTACTCAGTCTTGAGCTACTGATGTTCTTCGAATTTCTCATCTTCAGTACGATTCAGTTCACAATTCTCATACTTTGGAATTATTTGACGCTGGACTTCTATGCAGTGTTTACATCACCTTACACCCTCACAACAAAGAGGATACATATTTTCAAAATAAACCATAATATAAAGTATCTTCCAATATAACTAATTACAGTCCACTTCACAACTAAGGGCCTTAATCATACATGCTGACTAATATAGAGAAATTGAGCAATACTACATGGAGCGTGCCTCGAGAGACCCGAGGATCTATATGTATAAAATCTGACTGCAGGACCTGAGCTTGAATGCAGGAAAACACTGCAATGGAGCATCTTCAGGCTCCACGACTGAAACCATCTGGCATAAATACACCAACAGTAGAAGGCAGAGAACCAAAAAAATATCCTAATATTATAGAAATGTCATAGCACATTCAGTATTCAAACAAAATGTGGGTTTTGTTGTTGTTGTTGTTTTGGGGTTTTTTTTTGTTTGTTTGTTTTTTTTTAAAGTATAATCTGTCCAAGTAGCACTAGTAGTAAAGGAATAAAAGGTAAGAGTTAAAAAGCAAAAAGTAGGTTGACCACACTGGAATTCAACTACAACTTCTGTTTTTCAACAGCAGCGATGAAACATCATATAATACAATATAGGAGAAGTATTTGATAAAATTACTGTATCTGTCCTCTGCGGCTATTTATGCAGAATTTGGGAGGAACATGGTTCCAAATAATAGTGTTTCTATTAATATAGGCTCTATTAATGTAAAGCTCGTTAGAGATAAAGCACATTGCAAGCGATAGCCTGTGCTTAAAATTCCATGCAAAGATTTCATAAAACATTAGGGATGCTCAGGTTCTAAAATTACAGAAGGCATATACTTGGTCGTATTTGAACTTTTTTGAAACAGGTGTGACGTGGTTAGACTATAAAGGTTGCTGGTAGATGGATGTAGACATGCTTGCAATATGTCTTAAGGTACTTCCCAGTGTTATTGATGCTGTAAAACACAAACTAAATAGCTTCATTATGTTGAATACCATCGGACCTCAAATCAGTACGATCAGTATCATTATAATCAGGAAGCAAGAGTCGTTGATACATGTTGCTTTGTCAAGTATTTTATTTCTTCTAAACCTTTTTTTCTTTCTTTGATATAAACACAAGGCATTCATGTATATATGTTTGGTTGTTGTAATATTACGAAAAAGAAATGGTCAAATTATCCTTTTTACTATTATTTTCAAAGGTCTGCATCCAGCATTTTTCCATGTACTTTTGTCTACCACTGTACTGCTTTAGATTGAGAAATTGATCCTTAAATATAAATATTTATGGAAGTATTACCTTTGGTTTGGTGGAAGCCTTTTTTCTCTTTTGTTTAATAGTATATTTTCCCTCTTGTATCTAAATAAGAATATTAGCCAATTTGAAAAGTACCCAAGATTACTTATTGAAGGGTACAGTTACCTCCCAATTTACCATAAATATGTTTCATAATACCTGTCAAACTACGTTTTCTCTCCTTTGGCTTTGGAAGGGAGGCACTGCAATGAAAAAAAAATCATCATGGAGTTCTATGCGTACAGCTTTGGTATTTTATTTATATAAAAAAGCCCCACCACTAAAAGCATATCCTCACTCTCTATATTTACGACCTCTAGCACTAGTTGGAAGTACGTAACACTGGTATCTACTGCAGGTCTTTTAACCAAAGAGCATGTTACAGACATCTAATAAGATGACATATAATTTTACACAGCAAGAGATAAAATGTTTCTGAAAATAAATTCTGGTTTAAATTACAGCTTGACCATAAGAAAAAAAAGCATCAGCTGCTCATAACTTACATTTCCTTTTTTTTTTTTTAAGTTTTATTTCATGTTATCATCAATAGTACATCACAGCTTCTAGAAGCTCCCATACTTGATCATGAAACCTTAACTGGCAATTTTAAAGAAGATTCTTGCTTTGCAAACAAAGTACACTAGGGAAATGAGAAATATGTGTACTAGTCTTCTGCCTTTCAGTCAAAATATAACAGTTTCTATTTTAAATATATGGAATGGATACTGATATCTTTCCAACTTTTCACCAACTGAAAACAGTGGCTTCTGTCTCAAAAACATGAACTCTTTTCCTCTGCCAATACACTGCTGTGCACAATGCTTACCTATGGATTTTGGTAAAAATCAGTAAACCAAAATCAGTTGTTTGTATATTTCATTATTATAAATAAGAACAAAAGTAAATTTAGATGGGGTGAGAAAAACAAATTCAGTGATTTTGATATGCATGCTTACCAAAGCTAAAACATGTAAAGGAGAAGAGCAGTATTTTTCCAAATGAGGGGGGAGTATATATACACATACATGTGTGTATATATATGCACGTGTATGCATATGCTTGCATTTTACAGTGTTTAAATGTGTTGTTGCCATTTTCAGTACAGGAACATCCAAGGCAGGAGCACTGGGATAATGGAAATGACTGGTAGAAGCCTGCAGGAATCAGTGTCTATGATTTCCACAGGCGATTCAGGAGGTGTCCTAACAGTTCGATTCCCGATTTGCTGCCCTTCTTCTTATGCCCCTGTCACCCAAATTAGAATACAGCAAGACACAGAAAAGAAAAATATTAAACTGCAAATAAACCATGGTTACACTACAGAAGGAACAGGAGAGAAAAATGACATCAGAGACCAGATTTCATCCTGGAGCCTTTTCTTGCCCAACAAAGGAAAAAAAAGAGAGGGGAAAAAAAAAAGAGAGAGAAAAAGAAAAATAAAGATTATACTAAAGTCATAGCTGATGTCTCAGAAGTACTAAGGAGGGATGGAGGAAATAAAGCTCTTATTCATCCTTAAGATCTGGGCATTGCTTCTTAGAATGCTGTACTCGAGAAATATTATATACCTATATTTTAATAGAGCTTTCCATAGAACATTTCCAAAGGGTGCTATATTCACGGGCTTACCATCACGTAATATTTACCTGGAAGAGTCCTCTTTACAGCCTTTACATACTTTCAGTTCCGCCACATGTACAAATTAAGAAATAAGTCTTTGCCACTCAGTAACTTACATTGCACTGTAAATCTCATCACTACATAAGGAAAAACTAGGCTATTTGTGTTTGACTCAATCTAATATTAAAGAAAAAAAAACCTCAGCCTGACATGTTATACAGTTATGTATCATTTCAGACAGAAAACACAGCACTGCATTACAGCTGTGATGTTGTCTGCAACACAAGCAGAAATAAATTGAATGTAAACAGAAGGGAAAACATACTGTCCTTTAGATAGAGCATAATAGATCACAACCAAAGTAAGCATTTTCTATTTCACTGATTTCCAAAGTATTATCCAAATATCGATATGCTGCACTCATAGAAAAATGAATCTGTTGCAACACAAAAGTTGCCCCCCCCCCCCCCAATACTTCACTAGTAATACAGGGAACCCAACATTTTTAGAGTATTAACTTCTAAACTCTATTGAGATGAATGAGCATATTTTCATTCTGATGTTTACCTACCAAACTTTATCTTTTAGGTGACTACACACGCATGCTATGTACATAAAATGGATAGGCACCACGAACACAGAAAGAGCGCAGGATGAAAGGCAGTGAAATGCGAGACACTCCTCATTCTGTCCCACTCGAATTCACAGAATTTGATGTTATCCCTGTGCTTTTATGCCATGTACGTATGTAAGCGCTGCGCTGAAGGTCTTCTGCAAAGATATACGTTCATCCTGCCTACACCTAGCCAGGAGACAACCGTCAAAAAAACCCCACAAGTGTTCTCAAGCTCTAGTTCCACAGCCATTAATACTGGATCTGCGCACAGCAACACAGATTTGATCTGTACTAGACATGAGAACACAACTGCATTTTTCCCTCAAATTAGATGGTGCAGACAATATAGCCTCTGTGATAGCTTTATGCTCTACACTGGTTACATGACAGCTATAGTAGAACAGATAAGAGTCCATCTGGCATAAAGCCTGACGATAACGTTAACTTGTCAAAATTCCCAGAAAACTGTGACTTAGCAGAATATGTTTGTACTGGATCAGCACTTACCATCACATGGCTGCAGTGTTCTTGATTAGAAGGACATGGACCTGTTGGAGCATGTCCAGATGAGGCCACAAAGATGCTACGAGGGCTGGAGCCCCTCTGCTGGGAGGACAGGCTGAGAGATTTGGGGGTGTTCACCCTGGAGAAGAGAAGGCTCCAGGGAGACTTTAGAGCCCCTTCCAGTACCTAAAGGGGCTCCAGGAGAGCTGGGGAGGGACTTTTTACAAGGGTACATAGTGATAGGACGAGGGTTAAAGGTTTCAGTCTGAAATAGGGTAGATATAGGTAAGATATTAGGCAGAAATTTTTCACTGTGAGGGCGGTGAGCCCCTGGCGCAGGTTGCCCCGAGAAGCTGTGGCTGCCCCATCCCTGGAGGTGTCCAAGGCCAGGCTGGATGGGGCTGGGAGCAACCTGGGCTGGTGGGAGGTGTCCCTGCCCAGGGCAGGGGGGGTGGAACTGGGTGATCTTTAAGGTCCCTTCCAACCCAAACCATTCCATGATTCTAAGTAGGAGCCCTAAAGCCAGACGCAGTCTGCTGCTGAACCATGGCCTTGGAAGAGCTTCCCTTCGTGGCTTGCTCCTCTTGCGCCGGTTTGCACAGACACCCATCTGTTCCGCCTGCCATCCACGGAGGCTGAGCCACACAGAAAGCAAAGGCTTCGAGCAGAAGCAGTAACTTACTTCCCGCGGCTCTTAATTTGCGTTAACACAAAGCACGTTGCAGGTAGTTTCACAGGTAAAGAGCGCAGGCAATTGCTTTACTGCTTGGCTTGCTTGAGCTACAGCGATGTACCTAATTTACCCTGAAAGTTTAGCTGCGCGGAAATTCAGGTTACGAAAACAGTAGACAAATGAACATTTATTACACCTCCCAAAATAACAGTTGCTTTTCACTACACAAACTACTCCTGTGGCATGCTTATCTAAAAGGCAAACACCCTTTCCCTTACAACTCGCCTTGGAAATTCCTTCTTTAAATTTCATAGGTCCACATATAGAGCTGTGAATAAGTTTATCTTGCATAGACTAGAAAGAAATGCCTGTTTTTTTTTAAAGCACTTCAAAAGTACAAAACACTTTTCAAAGGGTAGGAGCGCAGATCTGAGGATTTTGATTATATTTCAGTATAATGCATGGGACTTTAAGTGAGTGACAAAATACAGATAAAATCGAGCCCAGGACTCAGGCGTCCCAAGACACTGGTTCATTGGGAGCCTACATTCCCATTCTTAAAATAAGACACAATTCATCTGAGAACCACAGATTAAGGGAATAATGAGTAATATCCCGATGAGAAACCAATTTTGGTCTTTTCGAGCTGTGAAATTATTTTCTGATTTTTCGGGTGTTAACTTTTAAATTAACCCACCACAAATAAAGTACTTTAATATTAAATTTAGAGTAAGCATATTTTACCTGCACGCACATGGATTGGGATCCCTGAGAAAGCGAGCAAGCACACAGGTAGAGCAACCGCTTAATAAAATAAATTTCCCAGTGGCCGTTTTAAAGAACGTGATCCCAATTTGGAATCTGATTGCTGGTTTTTTTCATACCCAGCTAATAAGCTCCCATTTAACTTGCCTTGTTTCTATTCTTCGGTACCAGCACTTCGTTCTGTTGGCTCTAACAGTCCCAAAAGTCACAATTACTCTGCCAGTAATTATTCGCATTCCCTGTGATACCAACATCACGTAAGTCCCCAGAATAACAGATTCCCCCTGAGCTGCAGTCCCTACTTGCTATGACCAGTGTATCCACAAAGCCTTTCCCTGTCCCGTGGCCTTTTGGGAGCCGCAGGCTGAATTCCGGTGTTGCCACGCAGCACTTTTGACCAGCCGCGCTCATGGGAACATCTCCTATCCCCTAAGAGGGCAGGCTGCATTTAGCAGGGTAGGGAAAGGGTGGTCATATTCCTAACAGCAACACACCCCACTCCAGACAGAGGTGGAAACCTTCAAAGAAAACCCTCTAATGACTAATACTTCCTAACAGTTCAACGTAAGTGAATTGTAGCGGTGTTTCACAGGGTCACAGACTGGTGGGGGTTGGAAGGGATCTCTGGAGCTCCCCCAGTCCCACCCAAGCCAGAGCAGGGGCACCTCCAGCAGTGGCACAGGACACGTCCAGGCGGGTTTGGAATGGCTCCAGAGTGGGAGACTCCACAGCCTCTCTGGGCAGCTGTGCCAGTGCTCTGCCACCCGCAAAGGAAAAAAGTTTCTCCTCATGTTCAGATGGAACTTCCTATGTTCAAGTTTGTGCCCGTTCCCTCTTGTCCTGTCACTGGGCACCACTGGAAAAAAGACTGTTCCCATCCCCCGGCACCCTCCCTTTAAGGATTGATAAGCATTGATAAGATCCCCCCTCAGTCTTCTTTTCTCCAGACTAAAAAGCCCCAAGTCCCTCAGCCTCTCCTCATAAGAGAGATGCTCCAGTTCCCTCATCATCTCTGTAGCCCTTTGCTGGACCCTCTCCAGCAGATCCCTGTCCTTCTTGACCCGGGGAGCCCAGAACTGGACACAGAACTCCAGATGTGGCCTCACCAGGGCAGAGTAGAGGGGGAGGATGACCTCCCTCCACCTGCTGGCCACACTCTTCTTGATGCCCCCCAGGACGCGAGCAAAGGCATACAAAGGCAAACAAACTCAGAGCAGCAGTGACTTGCCCAAAGCAAGACCAACAGCAGAGTACAAGAACCTAATCAAGCGCAAATTAGCTTCACAGCGTAACAAGAACTGGGCTAGCTGAAAGTTGCCAGTGAGCAGACGTTTCTGACCGTACGTATTCCGAAATGCACTTTTCTGTCTAACAGAAGCCTCTCTTAGGCATGTCCCCCTCTCTGCTGCACTGCCATCAATGATGCAGCTTATCAGGCTGTCATGATCTGATCAGGTGTCTGCGTTCACACCGGTAAGTAGAAATCAAAGTTTCTAAATACGAATTGCTACTATATCTTGGTGAAGGTGAAGGAATATTTGTTTTCTTTGACTTGGGAAAGTGAAAACTGGAGGGGAAAAAAAAAAAAAAAGGAAGAAGGCTTCACACAACTCTCTCTGAAGTGAGAGAGTTAGTGTATCCTGTGGGGTTTTTTGTTATCATGAACTTTAGTAGCACACAAATGGAAACTGCTAACGAGTTCACACAAATAGGCTCTTCAGTGCTGGTCATTTAGCCTGCCTTCCCTAAGGACCTGCTTTTATACCGATTTTACTTACAGACAGGGAAGGCATGGCAGCTTGAAGGACTCTCCCCACCTCTTCAGTGAAGCACCTCACTAAGACGAAGCCCATCAGATGCAACACTCAGCACGGACCCAGCCTCAAGGGGGGTGGGAGAAGTGGTTTGTTTGGGGGTTTTTGTGAGGTTTCAAAACATTATTTTGCAGACATGAATAAACTCGTAAATCCTCAAATCCTTCGCTTTCTAGAGCGGCAGCATACATTTGGGAATTACATGGCAAGAAGCTCAAAAAACCCCTCAGAAACAGTAATTACAAGGCTGACAGTTTTAAGGATTAATATTGTATGTCTAGATCAACTCCACTGTAGATTTAGCAATGCACATTGCATTAGTGGAAATACTCTTGTTACCCACAGGGGTTGAGTCAGACTTGAGTTTAGAATTACCTAGGATATTTTCAGTAGCCCCACAGTTTATAAAATTTAGACTTCTTTCCTCCCTCATCCCTCCCACCCTGCAGAGGACGATACATGGTACAGAAAGTAGTGTTTTACGCTGTTACACCACAGAAAGTGACCCTTATCTCCAATTAGCAGAGTTCTGGAGCAATTTTTATGATTTAGTATACAACGCTAGCAACTCTCTCGTATATTAAATTATTTTTCATGCTTTTTTAAAGAGTCACCTCAGATTATTTTTAAACTCAGTCTTCACAGTGATAAAAATCCTTAAACCAAATATCACAGGAGTTACTATGCAGAAAGTTTGGGGCAATAGCTCTCAGATGTGTGAAGAGCTGCATTCAGCTCTGTGAAGTAAGACTATTTCTCTTACACACTTGGACAACCTATCAGCATTATTTACTTAATTTCTCATCACAAAGAAAAGGTAAACAAGGTATTTTTAAATTTTACTTTGCAAAACCATACTCCTGCAATATGCATAACCATTAAGAATTACATCCATGCAGATTAATGACTAAGAAAATGAACATGAAAAGTATGAAAATACTCTTGAATACATGTTTCTTTAGAACTTCTGTTGTATCGTTTAAAACCAAACCAACCTAACGCTCCTTTGCGCAGCTAAGTTACAAAAAAATAGATCTTACTGTTCCTCTGATTTGGAAAGGTAATGAACACTAACTTGAGCTACTGATTTTTGCTAATGTGGAATCCGTGCCTTTTTGGAACAATCTGCATGTGAATCACTTAAAAGTGTTCGGCTTCATTTAATCTGACAGCTCAATAATTTACGTGTTGATAGCTCTCACTTTGAATACTTGGAATTTAGCAACACCTCCATGCTCCTACTTACATATTCTATTCTTACTTTAACAAGCTAAACACAACACACATTTAAGTCAAATTTAGTGGAATCGGTTTTCAAGTCTAATTAAGTTTTAAGAAAGTGATCTGAAGGTCTGCACAATCTATTAAGTGAATCGCATGAGGGGAGCGTATTTTAATTAGGAGAATTCCCAGGCTTACCTTGGCTTGCAAAGCATCACAAATTTTAAAATAGAATATGGTCCTGCAAGCTTTACACATATTTCTGAAAGTCATTCTAGCTTGTGTAATAACTAATCTCCACTATGTTGAGTCTGCTTTGGTTTCAGAATACAACCCCCCTGAAAGTCCTCCTCACTGGATATGAAACACTGAGTTTTTTTTCACGTTAGAGGTTTTTATCAGTGCAATCTCCATAATGTAAGAGAGTCCCCTTCCGTAAATCCCAGCAGTTCTCAAGCCACAGAGCTGCTGCAGTGCCGAGAGCTGTAAGCGGACAGAGAAACCTCTGGGTTGGATTGAGATATCCACCGAAAGTCTTGGGGTAGGTCAACAGTCTGAAGCCAACCCAAGAGTGAAAAAGGGAGCTGGAGAGACCAAAGAGACCAGTGAATTCTTAATAGTGACAGACGGAAGACCAGTGGTGGAGCTGCTACACAACAAAAGAGACTGCGAATAGAACTATACCCTTATTTCACCTCCTTTTCAAACTGACCAGGTTGTAACACTGTCATACCCATCTCGAGCCATTAGACAGCTGTAGCCAGAGAACACAAGAATTGATTTCTTGGAGCAGAAAGCCAGCCTCTGCTCTAATGCTGTGATTCTTTACATAGATCCACATGAAACTGCTCTGATAAAATGCTTTTTCAGATCATGGGGGGTTTTTTGCCAGTTTCTCTTGTATTCCGTACTGCCTTTAGAAAGAAGCTGTAGGATTCTACAACTATTACTTCTCCCCCCCATCTACCTATAGATCACGCTTTCACAGTTCACCACATATCAAAAAGAACACAGAATAAATGCAAGGAAGAGAAGAAGAGAAAACAAAGATACTATATGAAGTATTAATTCCTACAAGTTGTCTTTTTTGTTTTGTTTAGCCATGCAAGCTTGGAATCTTTTGAGACAATAAAAAAAAAAAAACCAAAACAAAAAAAAACCTGAAGTCTTGTACGTCTTGTACCCAAAACAAGCCAGTAAGACAGCAGAAGTTTAATTTATCTGTATTTGGTATTTTTCCATAGGAAGGACACTTCCACATTAAACCTATGAAGAACAATATGACTCCTGGAGGGTATTTTGTGAAATAATTTAGAACTAAGACAGCAAGTATTTTTGAACATGTGCCACTGCTCCTTGATTCATTTCTACTAGTATATAGTTATAAACATGAACATGGGAGTACCCACACATGGAATGCAGAGGATTTTAAAAGCTTAAGTCTCTATAAGGAAACTAGTGGTTTCCTGATTTTATAGGAAAAGACCTCAAGATACCAGTTTAGACAACAGATTAGTATAATCTAGAACAGATTTTTTTTTTTTCTTTTAAATAATTGCCATACAGAACACACCTAGCAGAGTATTTCGAGTTTAGCTGAAAACGTATTTCTTCCTCTCGTTACAGGTGCAGGTACCAGTTTTGCAGCTTTTTCTCCCACTGAGTAACACCACACATCCCATTCTAGTTTCTTCATGTACTAGAACCCTTGTCCTTTCAGGACATCTGAAACGCTTTTAAAGATGTTTCATTCAAATTTCAGCCACTGCTTTCTTTCCAACTTGGCTTTAAAGAAAAGCTACGTTGAAATAGCAGAAGCAAATACTCAAAACTGAGAAACTGTTCGTTAAAATCAGAAGCCTATGGACACCGAAGAAATAGTAAGTTTGTCATTTGGGGGAATTACTCTTTGTGTATATATGTTCTGCAAAAATCTAACTAACTAAATCATATGTATTTAAACTCTCACATTTCATTCATCACAAATCTCACAATTAATCCACCAGACTTCACACAAGTCTGAATCTTTAGTGTTTTTGTAATGCCCACCACGAGATCTGGAAGTACTCAGGTATGTTTCCACAAGGGTTCAAGTCCCAGTTGAAGCAATTTAAGCGCTATTTTGCTGGTTGAGCCTTGATGACCTTGTAAGCTGGTACAATAACTAGTACCGGACATCACCAGCTGAAAGAACAAATATGAACAGCAGGACAAGTGCCAGTTAAGAGATGACAACCACTAACAGGAGTGGTTCCCCTTCAGATGCTACTATCATCTTGAGGCAGTCGTCTTCTATACAAACGCACTGCCTTGCCAAACCATAGTGTCACCTTGTTTACCCTAAGGAAGGAGGAATGGATTGCTCTATACGTCACTTCCAAGCCTGGACATCTCCACTGAAATTGTTGAAAAAGCATTCACCATAGTTCCTTGACAGCAGGCCTACGTTTGCTGTATTGTAAGTGTCACTCTTCTCATAAATAGGTTTTAGATCAGAGATGCACAAATGATAAATTTCCCCGTTCAGCACACCAATTGACCAGTAAGATATATGAAACAAAGATAACTTCAGTGGGTGCGTAGTGGAACTTGTGATAGTCAAAATGAAATACCCACACATTACTTTTTGCTTTATCTGAGACTCATTTAAATCTCTAGTAAGCAGGGTTTGTTTGGTTTGTTTGTGCTTTGGTTATTTATTTTTTTTGTCCAGAAAGCTTTTACCTCTTTTAAACCAGATGATAAATCCCAAGTGAACGTTTCATTCAAAATAAAAATCAGAAGACTGTCAAAATGAAGCATTTTCTCAATAACTATTTGCAAAAGCAAAGCTGGGCACTTTGCTAATCTTTTCCCTTCGCTGTAAACTGCACCAGCTCATAGGATCAAACCAGCCTGTCACGGGGAACTCATGTTCCGTATTTAGCGTCGCTCTTTATGCAAAGAGCCTACAGTATGTCTTTGGTTTTTAATTCCATCAGCGGAACTTGTTTAAACCCAGGCACTGAAATCGGATGTCATCCTCAGACAGCAATGAAATCCATTGTATAGAAATCCTCCCAGTTGACTTTCATGTTTTGGTAAGCATTGAAACAGTTAACACTGCCTCAATTATCAGCTTTTTACACTAATCCTCCACAGAATTGGATGTACTTGGGGTGAAAATTCTGCCTTTAGCAATATCTTTGTCTCTTGAGACCTTTTCCCCTACGCCTGACTGTTAGCTTTTCCTTCTGGGAAGCTGGAGCAGCTTTCTGTTCTCGGTAACTCTTGCTGGTCTGCCCCGAAATACTTTGGGAATTTGTTAGTAGCTTTCCCACACAGATAATATTTTTAAGTTATTTAGTAGACATGCATCTTCTTCACTTCAGGAAGAGGTGAAGTGGCTTATTAGTCAACATACAAAATACTGAAGGCTCGTGGATACAATGCAGACGGCTGTGCCATGAAAGCACATATTGGACTTTGCTTTACTGATATCTCATTTCCACAAAGTCTGTGAAATACGGGCAGGAAGCGGGCTGGCACGAATCCATTTGTATGAAGAGGAAGTAAGAAAAGCGGGAAACTTTGTCTATTTAACTCATTCTACAAGGTTTAATTTCCAACATCCCATGCCAGAGGTCACGTCAATTTTCAGTTAATCTTAAGACAAATCAACACAACATAATTTAGACAAAGAGTCCAACCATTCTTTAAAAGATGAATGTGTTCAAAACTGAGTCAACACACGAACAGTAACTAGAAGTTTGAACCAACAAACACAACAAAACCCGAAACAACAGAAACCAAAAACCAACAAAACAAACCTATCCTAAGGCACAGGGTGAATTTGAATCAACAGATAAGTTGATTGATAATGATAAAGTTGTAAAGTATAACACAATTGTTATATCACTCCGCATCCTGAGTAAGTGTTGATGCAGTAATTACGTAGTCGCAAAAGTTAAAGATTTGTGTCTCAAGGCTGCTTATGGACAACCCGGCATATTCTGCGTAGCACATCTTACAGCAAGTTCAGGCAAGTCTACCGCAGTTACAATAAGAGTCACTGGCCGAAATACTGGAAAAAGAAAACACAACTCAGTGCTCAGCTGAAATCCCTGTTCCTCTACATCTATTTCAGAAGACCGTCAGCATTCTCAAGCGTTAGCCTGCTTTTCTAATAGTTGTCTTAAGACACTTACTTGATTTCCTTAACTCTAAAAACAAAATGCAAACTAAGAAGAAAACAAGCATTTGTAGATTACGTATATTAATAAGTAATCTGTTTTAGAGATAACCTAGCATCTAGTGTCACCTCTGTAGAAGTTTTCAGGTACGGTAAGTTACAAACCATTATTAAACTGAACACATACTAGTACAGCGTGACCCCAAACCCAGCCTGTTAGAGAAGGCACACTGATGTTAAACCACCACGAAAATCTTGTTAACATACTGCTAATTAAGAGATATTCTAAAACAACTTTACTGTGATAAAAGCTTAAAGTTAATAAAGAACAAGAAATAAAGTTAATAAGAACAAGAAAAAAATATTTTGTGAGTATCTCAGCTAAAACTGTAATGCTTTTGGAAAATATAAGCAGTACTTGCTTGTTATTTACATTCATGTGTAGGTATTCACATTAACTTTCATTGGTATCTGTATGCATATACTGTCGATAAGCAGCGTCTTACGGAAAAACTCCATTACTTGCGGACAAAGATGCAGTACCGCTCACCGGCTCGGTAATGTAAGGTCATTCTAATTACCTTCTTCACACTTTATTCTCCCCTCTGTGGCCCTAGTAATCATGAGGACTCTTTGAAATGCTGATGCAGCATTATACTGATTTATTTTGAAATACGCTATACGCAATACTAATCATTGGAACCGCATATTGGATATTTGCTGAGGTTATCTTTTAAAATTACGAGGCTACATACTACGAACAAGGCGATCCCGCACGTTTGAATGGTACGTAATCAGTATTTCCTCTCACTAACAGCAGAGAAAGTTATAAATAGCTTCCAAAGAGTTCAGCTGTTGGACTAGTTTGTTGAATAAATCAATCAATCAGCCTGTAGTGGCTGCAGGGGATTTACTTGTGCTTCCCAGTGAAGTTAAGGACCTCGGAGCAGAACAAGGCTCTCCAGGCAGAGCCGCTGTTCTGTACTTCCCGTCTCGTGCTTTGTACTACACAACATCAAGTCAAATAGCTTTTATGATACCCTGATTTGACAGGCTTCTCGCTTCGACACATAAGAAAAAGCCCTTCTATGCTAAAAGGTAAAGTGCGTTCCACCGGATAAGGTCATAAAAATATGCCCCACTTAGAAAAAGGGGAAAGACTGCAGACTGTTCTGCATACACCTGTTGGGATGCTCGAGGAAAAGCACGGTCAGATGATCTGAAAAGATCAAAATCTCATAATTTAACTCAACATTACGGCTAATGGCTGAGCATTAGAAATAACAACTAACACACTGTAGCATCATTCCCATAATTGCCACTCTATAACAAAGGGCTTCCAGAAGGGAAGCAGCAATTAAAATGTGTTTTTACTACAGCAATCTGAAATGGTGGGTTTTTTTTTAATTCTTTTTTTTTTTTTTTTCCTGTGGTGACATTCACGTGCAGTGTATCAAAGAGCTCCCTTGCCCAGCAAATTCCACCCCCCCCCCGCAAAAAAAATAAAAAATTGGCTTAAACTAGATGCCTGGGAAGTGCGTAACAGAAAAAAAAAAAAAAAAAACCACATATATATTGTCCTTGCCTCAGTGCTTTCCCACCAGCCATTTTCACTTAGAGTCTTCCTGAGCTAGAAATGGCTTGGGGTTTTTTTTTTTTTTTTTATTTGTGTTAATTACCTCACCATTCTTAAGGCAAAGTTTCTTTTATGCTAATAGGCACATGGTAATGGAAACAGAAATTTATGTTAATTTCAAGCTTTATAGCTAATATTGTGAGTGTAACACATTTGCGTCCCATTCAATTTTGCAGTCAGCAGTGGCTTTTATGGTATAACACGTAGCGCTCCCCACAACTTCTTTCGAAAGTTTCCACTGATTTACATGTTCCAGTCTCCATTTCTATGACAAGAGGGGATAATATTTTATGCTAAACCAGAATGAGTTCATTCATAATAGCAAATAGCTTTTATATATAAAGCTATAAGCAAGAACATTCAAAATATGACTTTATTATTATTTACATACATGGTTTAGAGACCAGTGCTTTTTCCTCCTGATATGTCTCTACTAAAACTCTAGTCACCAACCAGGATTTTTATTTTTTATTTTTTTAAAATTTGCTATATGGAAGCTCTGTGGTAGCTTAATTTCATCTTATTTCAAGGTAAAAAGCCAAATGAATTATATTTCACTTCAGTATTCGGCACAGATCTCCCTCTAGCAGAGCAGCTCATTTCCCCCTAACGAGGAGAAGGTCCCCTCGCTGGGAGAGCGACCGGTGGCTCCTCTTTAGTCAGGACCTGGGCGTAAAGGCTCTCAGAGGCACTTGAAAAACTCAAGCCTGACTCCTCATCTCCTACGTGACCAGAAGGGCAGCTGTAATAATCAAAGCTCTGGACAACCCTCTTACAGGGGATACTTGTACCTAAGGAGGTGGCTGGCATCCAGCCCAAGCCACACGCAGAAGGCCAGTTGCGTGGCTCGTTAAACGTGCATGTTCATCAGAACATCAAGAGAGACAGAAGTGCTTACACAGTGGGCTGTTTTGCTTACGGAGTGGACCTATTTTCAGTCAAGTGAAAAGCAAAAAGGCCGCACTACAGAAGAAAGATCTGCAAGAACAATTCACCTCGTCTCTCATTCACTCCCTATTTGAAAGAATTTCAGTTAAAGAAAAAAAAACAAAAAACAAAAACCAACACAACCCCGCAAGAAAAAAAGAGGGAGACAAAGAACCGCCTATGGGTCGACAGATGCAATTCAGTCTTCAGGCCACAGATGGTCATTAACTAGTCTAGAAGCACCTACACCTGCAAACCTTCTAAGTTACTGATGATACAAAAATGCACGCTGTGACTGATCCGTACAAGTGGACTATTGGTAAACAGGCGGATATTATCTCACTTTCTACAGCTGTGATACGCCAAAGTCCATGTGCGTGTATATACATACCCACAAGTAAGTTTTGTTCATGCCAAACACAGTCCTCAGTGTTTGGTTTACCTTTGCTAGAGTTTAACTGAAGAAAGTAGAAGAGAATCAGCTAAAAATTTTATTCCCATTAGAACATGAACTCAATTAATTCTCCCAAGACTGATAACACTTTATTCTCGAACAAAAATAGAAATCTCTTCGCATAAGCTTGAACACTCACTATTCCCATTAAATTCCAGGCAACAAATGAGCAACTTTTTGAAGGAAACGATACCAGTGGCTAAAATAATCAAGGTATACATGAAAGTGGTAAAACAGAGGATAATAAGACAGAAAAGATATTACTACAATTCTGATATTTAGGCCAACTGATCTTCTAAGAGTATCTTTTATGCTTTCATTTTCTTTGATCTGCCAACACCAGCTTTTTGTTTGTTCTTCCAGTTTAATGCGTTCTGTGCTAGTTGAAGAGCTTTTAGTTATGACCCTCATTTGTGAAAGTTACCCTTGAAAGCATGTCTCCCAGACTATCATCATCATTTTGATTCCATGCTAACAATGCTTCTTTTATGCAAAAATAGCTAAAACCCCCAAATCCACATGCATCGCACGCTTATCTCAAAGCTCGTCTGGTTGAATAGCATGACAGGCTCTTTTTCAGTTATTGCTCTACAAAAGTCTCATCTATGTGAATTGGAGTACACTAATTATTTTACATCTGAAAGTGAAATAGAAGTGATGTCTCCAAAATGACTTAATTTACTATAATTTACAAAGTTTGTATTTAAATACGACAGTAGTCCTTTTAAGGTCCCGGGTTTCTGCACTCCCAGGCTACCTGTAACAACGTGTTTTTGAACCACACAAGTGCCAGAAATAGATGGATGACTCCAGGAGAGGGAAATGGTATTCCATAGAAAAAAAAAAAAAAACCACAACAAAAACTAATGGATTATCCAGGAAACCGGCATTTTAGAGACGTAAAATCAAGAGAGAAGCACACAAATGGAACAGGTAGGTATACCTGAAAAAAATTGTAACAACAGCCATTGGTATTATTCTGAAAGATCAGAACAGCCAGAACTTCAGAACATAGAAGATACAAGAAGAAATAAAAAGTTTACTTGATTAATTTTACTTGCATAGTGCAACAGTGGTGGATGGCACCTTTAGTGCAAATTCTGTCTTTGCGCGTTTCTCTTTTCAGGGGATAAACTCACTGTATCTATTCAAATATGTAAAGCTTTTTTTTTTTTAAATATTATACTCCCATTGAACATCAACTTCCATGAAACTTCCATCTAAACCCACTTATTTTTAGGGATGATTACAAGTATAATCTATTGCTTTCTCTTCATATTTGAATGTGAGCCTACTAATTCAACCAAACTCACCTATTTACAGTACTGTGTAACATACTGCAAATGCAATATCCCTTCTACTAATCAGCTTTCTCCAGTGAAACGACGAGTATGCATAAGAACGGTAGTCTAAAGAGACAGTCAGATAATGGGCTCCCTGCTGGTCTTTGTCTCCTTCAAGTCATAGGGTATTTCTACACAGGCAAGAAATATAGCTGAAGACAGAAAATGCAAATAAAAGTTACCCGTAGCGAGGGGAGCAATCCTCAAAGGGTGTCCTCAAACGACACGGATTAGAATAGCTGAGCTTTCAGGACGAACCACGTGTGGGCCTCTAGATGTACTAAGAAGGGGACAGAATTGCTTCACTATCTGCTATTTTAGTCTGTCTTGGATGTTAGAACGCATTCCTGAAAAGTCACCTAAAAATATTTATGCATAACAGGATATTATTTTAAAAAAACAAAACAAAACCAAACCAAACCAAATTTCTTTATGACAGTGAAGCAAGCACATTTCAGCATCAGGTTTAGGAAAGTCCTCCCCTTTTTATCCAAGTGATAGAAGTACAAGTGATCAAGCAGAAAAATGTATCTTCCTATCCAAGATCATAGTCTATCTCTTAAGCAACTCCTGTGAAACTCTGAAATTCATCTGCCTCTAAGTTGGAGCAAAATATCATCTCTACATCTAGCAGGTATTTTCTTTGACATTTCTTCACTGCTTACTGGAGAGGCAAGTGATACGCCTTGACTCAATATCATACCATGTGGGGACAAACGTATTGTCTGGTTAAAAATAAAAGCTGGTATTCAAGGAAAAATACAAAACAAAAACAAAAAAAACCCAAACAACTAAACAACCAGAAATACAGTTTACTGCCAAGCTCTAAAATGAAAGCCTAATGCTTCCTATTGATTTTTCCACAACTTAAGTCCCAGGTTTTCTTTGGAAGAGACTCAACTGCTTGAGCAAACACAGTCATAGCAGGTTTTTGTGCCCCCACCCACCCCAAGTCTCATTTCAATTGCACAAATTAAAAAACAAAACGTGAACGCCCCCAGCATATTAACCAACCAACCAAAACGTCACGTTATGCACAAAGACCATTTTTCCCCACATAGACCACACTGCCACCAGGAAGCAAGTTGAAACAAGTTTGCGATGATCAGGAGAGATGCAGTTTGCATTTATGTAAATGTTTATACAGAATCCTTCAGAGGTTCTCTGCTGCTTTCAAGTACAACAGACCACTAGCAATAAATAAAAAGGTCTATCAAAAAAAAAAAAAACCTATAAAAAGAAATTGATGTGGGAAAGGTGATGAAGTGTTTCCTAAGATGCTGCATCCCACGTCAGTCCAAGATTTTCCCGTTGTAAATTAAAGCTGATTTCTGCCCTCACAAATCACTGAGTCTTCTTTTACTTAAAAGAATAGCGGACAACTGGTTCAACATCTGTACCAATTTATATAGATACATCAACACTGCTGAAGGTAAGTTGATTTAAGAATACTCAGTATACCTCTTTTAAAAAAAAAAAAATAATTTGATTTTTATCTCAGTTCATTGTACCACAACCTGTGGAGGTAGAAGATTAGTTTAATTGTTTTTGATGACTCACAGATAGAGATGAGTTTAGGAAAAGAGGTGGACTTAGACTTAATACTAAGTTCAAAAACAAATAAGGAAAAATAGTCTTAATAATACAGTTTTGTAACGACACTGACTGTTACAGACCCCTCCAAATACTGCAGCGCTTACACTTATGATCTCGCCCAGACATTGCCCCGAGCTGTGATGTCCTGAGGCCAGAAACACCCATCACACTCTGCTTCTCTGCGCCAGACTGCCCGTCTGCCTCCAACAATCCTTATTCAGTGTCTAATGAAAGCAGAAGCCAAACTGGAAGCTAATAAAAAAAGAGCAGCTTCCCAAATCAATCCCTTGGTGATAAACACAGCAGCTGGCATGCGCTTACTTTTATATTCAATCGTACACAGGTATGTGTTGAAAATTCATTTACAAAGCACATAAAGTCTCAATGTGCACAGTAACGTCACATTGCGTTGTTTTGTGCGGAGACTGTTAAAAGCTATCAAGAATAATGTCTTCATGAAAGACAATGAAGGCTTTTTAAAATGATTGCTGATGACAAGCGTCCAGTGTTATTTTTAACCCCGGCTGCAGAAATCAGATGCAATCACCTCGAAACAGCTTATCACGGGCCAGTTTTGTACCTTCATTTAGCCTTTCAGAACACTGACACTCATCCTCCTTCTAATCAACTTTCTTCTTTCCAGGTTTCCTGTTACCCATTAAGACACAGTAAAACTTCTTGTAAAGGTATAGTAACTCTTCCACTTTCACATCTAATAATCTTAAGAACTTAAAAAAAAAAAAAAAAATCGTTTCATAAACACAATTATGGCATTCAATGAAAGCACTGAGCAATACAGCCAACTGAAACCGAGACCTTCACTCTGATTTGGTTTTCCTTTTTGTGAAAGATAACTAAATATTCTGAACAAGAACCACCTGATCCACTGAGAGAACCCACTTGTAGCATTTGAGCATCAGTCGTAGCCCAACAGCTTTCCAGAACACATTTAGAGTAAACATCAAAGACTTATAAGAAACTTCTTCATAAAAAAAAATAAAAATAGAAGTTTTAACACATAAACACTTACTGTTACTTCCTCGCTGTAGAATCTATGTTCTCAATGAAAGCACGAAGTTTGAGTCCGAAGTTATTGCCTGTTAAGAAGTCAAAAAAACATGAATATGTTAATTTAATACAGAATAAACTTTGAATTGCAACAGCTAATAGGAATCTTTTCACACCATAAATAAGAAATATACCCACAATAAGGCCTATGGGGTTTCGCTGTTGTTTTATTTTTTTTGTTTCATGAATTAAGAATCACAAATGCAGGACAAGCGGAAATTATGTCTTAATAGAGACACTGTCACAGAATGAGTTAAGAAATGCTGTCTTGGGACCAGAAAAAAATACCCCTTCGGAATGTGCACAAATAAAAACCTAATGAAATGAAAAACAAGCTCCAACTCATTCTAGTACTCCAGCAGTAGACACAAATTATTAAAATAAGGACACATTCTCTTATTACTGGCAAAGTAAAATTCCAAGATTAGGACCAGATAATAAAAATACGCATTAGACATAACTGCTGACTTTTTAAAACATTGAAACAAAGGCGATGGTATCTCCAGTTTATCACTTATCCCATTAGACTTATCAAAGGTAGCAGAGCTGAGAAAAATGTAAATCTGATGACACTGCCAACACCAGTTTTCATATCTTGAGCCAGCAGTTAAATAGCGCAAAAATAGGTTCTCTTACATTGTTATGGTCCAATTTTGACATAAAAGGGGTATTGCTACAGCAGAAAGAAGTAAACAGAAAACCTAAACAGAAAGCATTTTGTATCATTTGCTTATCTTACAGGTGATCCTACTGGTATTTTCCCTTCCTTATAGAGAAATACCAATTTCTAGTAACTGAAACAGCAAACAGGAATTGTATTACACATTGATGATGTCAAGTCTTTAAGATCAATGAAAGCAGTTAAGCCCACAGATAACCCTGTTCTAATACATAAAGCATCTCTGAACCCTTAATGTGACTCCTTACATGCTACGGTAGTATGAAAAAATCCATGTCCAGGTGCCCTCAGCTATTGAGATCCTAAAATTACAGAAGCAATAGAAATAAAAGTTGTCACTCTGGACTAAAATGATCTTTCAAAGTAAATATGTGTTTACACCTATCAAAACTTCTTAGTTTCAAGTATTGTTCCATCTTCCCCCTCCACATGCAAGTTCTAGGATTATTTAAGTAGAATTATGCTCTGTTTTAAACTCTACCAGCATGTTACAGACTTTATATAACATAAAAGCTGAGATTTAATACAGAACGTATGAACTTATCCTGCATCAGAAACATCTTATTTGCAGGTTTATCAAGAACATTATTGAGGCAGAACTCCGTATTTCGTTTCATCTGGCCTCCAGATCAAAATGGGGAAAAAAAGTAAATTTGGATAAAAGACTGTAACCAAGTTTAAACCAGCAGAATTTTGGGCGAGTGTCAGGATAATTCCATGATGAGAAGTCATAAATGGAAGTCATAAATTGCCTAGCAATAAAGCAACGAAGCAATTTTTTTAATAAACCTGCATTTTCTTTTAACATATTTTCCACTATGAGAAAACCTAGTAACAGCTTCCAAAGCGAAAGCCCATTTCGCCCATTTCAAATACTAGGATTATAAGGAATTAGTCTTCTAAAACACAGGAGAAGTAATCTTTTACTTTCCTGTGCAGGTTGAAAAACATGTAACAGACTGGGGTTTTTTTCGATATTACTTGGTAATATTCATTCAAATCATGCAACTTGGATAATTTAAAGATCACTGTAGGTCATTAAAACAGAAGATGTTCTGGTACAGGCTGAGATGCCAGAACGCAAGATAAACAGCCTCCGTCTCTCAAAATATAAGTGTTTCCGGTTTTAATTTTTTTTTTTAAAATCTGCTGATTGAACAGTTAACTACTGTTGTGAAGCAAGAACCCAATTTAATTCAACATATGAATTAACAAAGGATAGCCTTAGTTCTTTATAATATTAGCATTATCTGTAAGAGAATTCTTTGGTTTCTCTCAAGTCTCCCATTTCCATTGCTAAAGATACGTATATATTTGTACACACATTTTAATTAGCAAGTCTTCACTAACACATGAGAACAATAAAGCCTAAAAACTGGGCATGACCCAATGGTAAAATAACGTTTTCAGTTTTTAATTAAATTTGTTATTCTACTTAAACCTTGGTTCCCAAAGAAAAGATTTCTGCTTAAATAGGAGCAGTGTGCTAAGCAGAGGTTAAAAACATGCTTGGAAATGAAACACTTTGCAGTACCTGGCAAACATCAGTTTATTGCCTTGAACAGGAATACTTGTAAGCTACCTTGAAAAAATGCTTATCCCAGAAAAGATGCTCGACATTAATCTCAGAACACAACTTGTTCGAAGTTGGTAACTCTGAGCACCTCTCCTGCTGACCCTGCTCTGCTTACGCTCCTGCGGCACGTGTGAGAGCAGAGCAACCACGCAAGTTGGATATTTGCAAATATCTTTTACTCTAGTGATTAAGGAAAAGCACTGCTACAGCTTTCCTTGTTTATCTGTCTCGGTAAAACTCGGCCAGTGCACGTAGTTACTTTGCTTTTTGGACTGCACTATAGACTTAGACTACGACATACAGCTGCCTTATTATATCAGAAGAAAATAAAAAGAAAAGCTCAAAGCCAAGAATTCTATAAGCTATAGGCAATGACAAATATACAAATCCAGACTTTAAAGCATCCAAGTGGCATCCACCAGGGACTGACCGTGTGCGGTGTAAGGGCGCGATTACAAGATACACACAGTTAAAGCAAGATTAGAGAAGCAGAATGTGTGCCATGTTTAGTTTTCCCCCCTCGCACTCATAGAAAAAGTAGACAATCTTAAAACTAACACTTGAAATTGCACACAAGGACTAGGAGGGACAACACCCATGAGTAGAAGCTCAATCTATTTTGCCTACCAATGAGAAGGTTAAGAGAAAAATAGCAGCAACATGAGAAGAGATGGCTCTTTGATTGTGTTGATATGCCTAATGGATTAATGTCTAGAAACAGAAGTTAAATAAAGGTTAAAAACTGTATCCAACAGAATAGGATTAATAACCACTGGCATGACAAATTAAGATATTGAGAAGATTCTCCGTCCATCTGGAGCTTACACCAAGACGAGATCTTTTCTCAAAGGTAAGCTTCGATTCAGTCTCAGTGGGGGTTCCTCACGGCTCTCTGTTTCGACAGCCACACGGGCCCTTGTGTCATCACTCAACTTGCTTCTCCAAATAATAAGTGTCCCTACATGGCGGCTCTGTGTAGAGCTGTAAAAAATAACCCCCCAAAACCCACAACTCTTCCCCCACGCCCTTCATCTGTGTTTAAACTTCATAAAATTAATATTACTAACACATTTCCAATTTGTTTTTCTTCGCCTCTCAAACCCTCTGCTTTAGCCCCAAATACATTTCGACTTTTCCGCTTTAGTTTCTATATGCTACAGAAGTTCTGGTTTGCTCTCTGTGACTGTCAAAGGCCATTTCTGCGTGCCCCTGATGGCAAGTACGCCCACAAGCACACAAGCAAAAAAGAGCCATCGTTTGCTCTGAGCCAACATCTGGACTCCTGTGTTTCCCCTCGCACAGAAAATTTGAGTTCTACACCGAGGACGGTATTAAATGAACAAGTGGACATTTTAAAAACACTTAACATCATTGAGCAAAGGCACAAATTCTTACCTTACATCTAGGTGAGTGACAATAAAAACATTTAGCAGCCAGAAGAACAAATTCTATGCCTAGCTACAATAAAATGTATTAAACTTATAGGATCTATACATAGAGTATAGAACCACAGTTAATACAAATTTTTACATCACACGTGCACAATTAAGAAATACATCTGAGGTTAAAAATGCCGAGATCACTCCTGTAAGCTAAATTTTCTAAGCTGTTGTATTTAAAGGATAGGCGGATCATACAGCTGTAAAGTAATTTTTTTTTTTTTTTTTTTTTTTTACCCCACAGTAATTGCTAGGTCTTCACAATATTGACTGTAAATATTACATTTTTATTCTCCCCTTTTAGAAAAAAAAAAAAAAAACAACGGTAAACTCAAAGTTTGCTGCTAGGCTGAAGATATCTGATCAAAATCAGTTAAAGTAGAAATGCTCTATTTACTTCATCATTTGAATTGTTTTCTGTAAAAGTTATAGATCTTTCTGTTTCAAGAGAAAAGAGAGTCATCTGCACACTTTGTTCCTTGGGCATTTTCTTTCTTTTTTTGTTTTATTAAATAAGTAGGTGTGGGTGGTTTGTGGTTTTTTTTTTGTTTTGTTTTTTTTTTTTTGTCAGGTGAAAAGCAAGGTAAAAGCATAACCAAAAAAAAAAAAAAAAATGTATACACAGTTGAGATGTGGGCAAGATTTAAGAACAAGGCCAAATATTTAACTTCAGAGCTAGAATTTGTTCTTTTTATACCAAATCAAAGTCTACACTTACAACGCAACAAGTCTTTATATTTGATCATCATAGCTCCCCAGCAGCCATAGAAACTACAACACAAAGAAAAATAAATTGAAGTTCACATGCAGCTGCATGTGCTTTCTCCAAAAACTGAAAATAAGTTATCATCAATTAAAAAAAGCAAACCAAAATACATAAAATTAGAGGCTGAACTGTAACTATTTACTCCCAATTTTACCAGCCATAAGCTCCAAAATAATCACAATGGAACCTGTGCAACAGAAAACTGTGTGAACATTGAAGGTCTGTCTGCTTTGAAGACAGAAGTTGGAGACCAGGTATGCCCAAGCAATTTGTTGTCAACATATCTAGTTAGTGATGAGCTACCTTTTTTTTTTTTTTTTGGCACCTTTGTACCGCAAATTGCTCACGTATTCCTTACTGTGGAATGCAAAGTGCAACATCAGACTTGCAACCTGGTGGTAGAGATGGGGCAAGGAGCTAGTAGAGCTAATTACTGGCAAGGCAAGTAGAGCTGATGGCCCTGCTCTAACCGAGACAGACACATTTGTAAGAGACTGAAGCGATGTTTATTTCAATTAAAGGGCCAGGCTACTTTCAGGGCAGAAACCAACAAAAAGAGAGAACTTAAACTGAAAGACGGAACCCATCTGTAAGATTTGGGCAGGCAGAAGAGGAGAACTGGCTCAACCCCCTGACTGCCCCTTGCCCAAAGGGGAAGGCAGGACGCCTGGACACGAGAAAGGAGACTTCCAGCAGAACTTCAACCTGACTATATCAAAACCATTTCTCGATTGGTACATTTTATAAGCTTTGTAACTAAAGCCTGTTTGGAACCTGATTAATAAGAAGTCCTCTCATTTTATCTTAACGTGCCTGGAGTTAAGCTAATCGCCCAACAGCCACAGGAACGGCAAGGCTTTCCACGCCTAGGGCGGCTGTGAACCTGCAGGCAATGGCAAGTGAGCACGTTGGGAGGTGTCCTACCTGTCGAGCCCACCTTCCACTCCAGCTCAGACCTCGCAGTGCGACAAGGGCCCCCGCGCAGCTCCGTGCATCAGGCAGAGGAGAAAATGGAGCAGTAAGACCTGTGATTACCAGTGACTGGTAACCATCAGGGGCTGACAGGGCTTAAGATGCTAAGGTGCACACGTCTTGTTCTGACAGGCTTAAAAGGACATTAAAAACGTGTTTTAAAAGAAGTGAGTTAAGCGCAGAACAATCAACTCCTTTCCCCGTGCCTGCCGCTGGCAGGAGCGCACAGCGGGCAGCTCGCTGGGTTGCTGGTCAAAAAGGCATCAAGCTATTTAACACGAACTTGATCTTGAACTCATGGATATAAAAGCACACACACAATGTCATGCGGAGTAAAGATAAATACATTCATATAAATTGAAAGTGCCAATGGTTTATTAACTCACTTAATAAACGCTTAAGAGATATTTAATACTTTGGGGAGATCCCTTTCATGACAACTATGTGAACACAAGTAAGAACAAAGGCAGAAAAAAAAAATACTGCTTTAAGGAACAATTTAAGAACTAAATCAAAAAAGCAGTAATAAAAGCACGCAAGAGTCAGCAAAAGAGTTCTATAGAAATCAGTTTTTATATGGTGAATCATAAAGAGATGAAACTTTTTTATTATGCATGGGCAATTTATCACATTTATATGAGCAAAGGTATGTCCCTACTGAAAGGGAAGCTTCACTCGCTTCCTGACTCAATACAGGCCCAATTTGTGCTTCAGGCATATTTTACACACCTACTCATTTAATACAGTCCCTCGGTCACAGTTATTTCATTCACAAAAGCTCAGGCACAGGAACAGCAAGAAGCTGAACTGACTGGGTAAAAAATTCTTGTCTATTTTGGAAAATACGCATACTGGTAAAGGGAAGCAACTAAATATGAATAGACAAAACCAAGAAAATGTTAAAGATAAGTATAACTTTTGAAGCCAAACATTATCTAGCAAAGGCCCTGCACCTGTACCGATAAATGTACTGTAGCCACAGCGTATTGGTTCCCTCACTATTCTCTCCCTCCCCATCACAGAATCATAGAATGGTTTAGGTTGGAAAGGACCTTGAAGATCATCGAGTACCAACCCCCCTGCCATAGGCAGGGACACCTCCCACCAGCCCAGGTTGCCCAAGGCCACCTCCAGCCTGGCCTTGAACACCTCCAGGGCCTCAACAGCCTCTCTGGGCAACCTGGGCCAGTGCCGCACCACCCTCACAGGGAAAAACTTCTTCCTCATGTTCAATCTGAACCTGCCCTCTTCCAGTTTAAAGCCATTCCCCCTTGTCGTATTGCTACATGCCCAAGTAAAAAGTCCTTCCCCAGCTCTCCTGTAGGCCCCCTTTAGGGACTGGAAGGCCGCAATAAGATCTCCCCGGAGCCTTCTCTTCTCCAGGCTGAACAGCCCCAACTCTCTCAGCTTCTCTTCACAGGAGAGGTGCTCCAGCCCTCGGATCATCCTCATGGCTCTCCTCTGGAGACGCTCCAGCGGGTCCATGTCCTTCTTTTGCTGGGGACTCCAGAGCTGGATGCAATACTCATATCTGCTGTCTCTTCATATGCTACTCAGAGTACAGGACCTACGCTCAGGACCAACCTTATTGCTTATTTTTTATTTCTCCCCAGGTTTTTACATTTCCACCAGTACCCCCTTTCCCCGAGGGAGAGAAACAGCCCTCAGAGGACAGCCAGACTTCAAGGACTGTAAATGAAAAGAACGCGTTCAGCCCTAAAGTAAGCAGCCATTAAAGTGCAATAGACCTGTTAAAAAACATTCCCCAAAACTACTTTTTTTTTAAAAAAAAAAAAAAGCTTTAAAGTATTGATGATTAAATAAATAATACTTCTGAAAAAAAGTTTCTACTGTCTAGGTCAGAGATCTATAGTGTGTCATTTAAAATAGGGTTACAAGAAGCAGTGTTATGGTTAGCGATAATTAGCAGGAAATAGGAGTGAGAAGAAGAAAGTTCATCTTTTAAAAGCATCAAAAAAAGAATATATAAAGAAATTTCTCTTTCACTTCTCATGCATCTGACATTTCCAAAAGTGTCCCTATGCCTTTGGAAAGTTGATTTTTTTTTTATTTTTATTTTTTTAAAGAGAACTGGAAACAAGCTTTCTTATAAAGAAGGACTAATTGGTGTGACCCAGCTTTCTATGGTTGCCAGCTGCTTTTAATAACTTCTAAAATCATAGACATAACAGTGAATTGATATTTACTCTAATTTTGTCACTGAAGTTGCCTTTAAAAAAAAAAAAAATCCTATTTACAGTTAGCTTTCTAATTCACACTGTCTCAGGTGTTTCCTGTATTCCAACTTCCCTCCCACCAGCCGAATACTTGTTGGCCAAGTGGCTTTCACCAGTCTGAGGCATCAGCAGTTTCCATGTGGGCACCTGCAGTGAAGAACTGTGCCCACCAAAAATCATTGCAGGTTAAAAACACCCCCAAGCCTCTTGCAAGCCTTCACACAGATGTCTTCACTTAGGCTTGACTATGCTGTGAACCAGCCTATCTTTATCTTTAACATTTCATACAGAAGGGAATTACAAGTGAGTCACAGGAGAAAACATGGTTTGGTAATTTGTTTGAGCAAGTACAACTGGTTTGCTAGTAATTAGAGGAAAGACCTTTAGAAGGGAACTGGCAAAGTATTTAGTTCTTTTTCTTCTTACCTTAACAAACTCTCCTTGAGAGATGTATAATGAGAACAGAATGAGATAAGAGAAGATGAGATGCGGGAAAACAGGACTAGAAAGTGACGCAAAGAGGGAACGGGAAAGAGCTGGAAGCAAAAAATGTATGGCAATAAGAAAACGAGCTCAAGGGGCAAAACATCAAAAAAATACCAATAAGAAAAAAAAAATATAGGGGAGGAAAGAGTTAAAGAACAGGACAGAAACCCAATTCGATTAGGCTTCAGCTGGAAAGAATGACAAATGTAGCAGGGCAGGAGCAAGAGAAGGCACGCTAGGAACAGGACTCGAAGCAGCAGGCGACAGCAGCAAGGCTCCTCGCGCCTCATCTACTTGTTAAGGCTCAGAACTCGCTACACCGGGAGACGGGGACTGTTCTGCAGAGCTGCCGGGCCTGGGAAGGGCTCCTGTAACATCCCCAGCTATAGGGTTATTAATTTAAGAACACTGCACGGAGCAGCTCAGCACAAGCTGCAGAAACATGGCCTTCAACCTTCAGCTCCTGCAGCAGCCCCAGCAGCACACCCACCTCGGGTAGTTCTTGTTTACAGCTACCTTCATAGTCCTAAGATATTTGCCAGTTTACCAGAGCGGGCTTGCAAACAGTTACTAGACCATGGAAGAAAGCAGGACAACTTAGAGCACCTCACCTTCATCCCCACACCGACTTCCCTGCTTTGCCATGCCCGACACGGCAGTGCCAACCTGCATCACCCGCTTCACGCCGAGCACAACTAAGGAGCTGCTGAGACCGCTCCCGTCCCGAGCCATTTGCTCTCGGTGCACCTCCCTCGCCAGCTTCCTCATCCTTCTGTCAAGATCTCCTACGGTTTTGATAGGCAACATCTTCCCCTCAGGCAGGGGGGACACAGGATGCAAACCTTCCTCAGGGATTCTCCAGGATTTGTAGACCAAGTTTTACAACACAAAAGACGGGACCACATACTCCCCTCCAGTTAACTCATCATAGCAGCAGCTCCTTTTTTCGCGCAGGGTATAAGACCGTTTTCAAGCAAGCAGGTTTATCACCCAGGCCGAGACCTACCTCGCTGCAGAATCAGCCAGGCTCCCTTTGGTCTTCTGCCCCACACACTGCACGTACCCTCCTGCTGCCGTGCCACCTTCTGCTCAGCCACAAGGCACACAGCCCTCCTGGGTTTTGCAGGCTTCGCAGGAGGAGAATCTATCTATTCCTTGAAGTTTTTCCCTCAAGTCACAAATACCTACTCTTACAGGTTTGCTTTTTGTTTTTCCTTCTTCATTAGCAGACTGTGGCACTACCTACATCTTTCTTTCGATCCTTTTCCCAAGCTTTTCTCATTTTTCTTCTCTGCTGCTTCAGCTCCTTCTCCATTTTGCAGCCGTCTCCACAAATCACCAACAATCTGTGACTATATCACCTGTCTGTTTTCCTAGAGCAGGCTAGTACTTTGCTTCATACGCTTTCAGAATATAGCAGACCTCATCTAAAAATAAAAAAAAATACTCTCCCAAAATAGCTCAGACAAACTTATTGCTCCACCTAACCCAGGCAACGACCCTCAGAAATGTGCTTTCCTCAGAGCAGGCCCTCAGTGATCTCCTGAGGGGGTGGTCCTCCCAGGTGGGCTCCATCAGCCTCAACAGGCATCACCTGCTTTCCCTCCCGCTCTGGTTTCCTGGTCTGGCATTTGCTCCTCTTTCCCTTCTCCAGACTTCCCAGCTCGCCCAGTAAGGCATCCCACCCGCCTGTCCCAGCCTCCCCTTTGCTGAAGGCCACACGTCCCCCGCTCAGGTGCCACGGGGGCTGGGGCTCCGGGCACAGGAGAAAACCCACCCCACACATGAATTAAGGCGAGACTTCATGCTAGGTTAGCTTTGCAAGAAAAGAGAAAATATGCCGCTACAGTTACAGTAAGCATCTTAATATGGTGAGCCCGTTAATATGGTGAGCAGGATAAGGGTTTTCCTGACCTGCCGGGAAAGGCACTCTTCGGGCCATCGGCAGCAGAACCTGCTGCAGTCACCAGGCTGTTATTAGACAGTGTTTTTCTCTCTGATGTACCACTGACTGTAAATCTTGAACAATGCTCCGGATCATGCTTTTTGCAGAAATTTCTCCTTTTTTTCCTTCTCACATCTTTTTCTTCTCGCATCTTTTAGTTACTTTCTAAACTGTCTTTTCATCGTGCCTTTTCGAGGATTTTGCCGTATGTATTACTTAATCTAAAACTATTTATAAAATAAAACCAAAAAGGAAACAACAATGCCGTATATTCAAATCATCACTCTATTCGTGATTCTTTTAGTTTTAGCAACCTTTTTATCAGCTGGGCATTTACACTGTCAAGCTCTTAGTATCTTGTTATATAGCAGACTGGAGCCCCGATCTTCACTGGAGTGCAATAGCAGCAGAATTAAATCAATAAATAGTTATGTGCAATCTCTTTTCTGCAGTTATTTAACACAATTATTACCAGAGTAATACCATTACATGTCTATCTCCAGATGCTTTTCTGAGAAAATGCAAACAATAATGCGAAGCACGGCTTACCATTAAACAATGTGAAAATATATTGTTGTGAAAGAATGACAGTAATGACAGGGAAAGGTGCGGCACAGCTCGTCACGTACATTAAAAAGATAATTTCTTTTACTTTAGATGTAGGAAAGTTGAGGTTTCAGACAATTACTGGCGTTACCAATAGGGAAATTAGGAGAACCTTGATGTATAAACAACACTAAGGAAGGGCATTCGGTAACCTGGAAAGCTCCTTACGATGTGAGGTTTGAGTTGTTTTACATTCTTCATGCACATAAATTCCCTCAAAGAAGAATACATATTTGTTCATGTAAACATACTATACTCTTGGAAATTAAAGGAACTGACAGACTTCTGTTCATATTTTCCCGAAACAAAATTTAACTTTGGAAAAAATTTAAGCCTATAAAATTTTAACTACTGGTTGTGATTGTTAGGAAAAATAATGCAAAAAAGAAAAAAAAAATGCTGGAGCTTTGCTTCCCTGACAAGATCACATATACAACTGTGTCCAACTTTCTTTTTTCTGAAGTACTCAGAGAAAGTGGATTCCTACTTTTTCCTCTCTCAGACCTCCAAAGTAAAATGAAAAATATTTTCTATAAATTGCTTGGGTTCAGAATTTATTCAAGCTTTAATCTTGATGAAAAGAACCATCATTGCAAATGTCAGTATGATACAAAAAATCAGTTCAAATGGTTCTACCTTTTGTAAAGTAGTTGTCTTACTGATCAAACAGTTCTGACTATTCACGGCAAGCTTTTTGTCTTTGTAGGTAATAGTGATAGCAAGGATAGACATTCATAAAGTATATGCCGAAAATATTTAAGCTGAACAGGGAAATGTATTTGAACAGGAAGAAAATGGGGAAAAGGCAGTTCTAAGTCTCTGTAGATACATGATGCTTACACACGTAACTGCTGCCAGTTCTGCTTCTCCCTCATTTCGTGACCTCAGCTTTTGTATCTGCACGCTGGCATTGACACACTAATAGACAGAGGTTTAAATTGCTTAGCACATAATCTACGTTTATTCCTTTCATCATGTCCAGCTCTGCTTACTTGACTACGTTATGCATTTCCTAGGAAATTAATCTTACCTAACTTTATAACATTCCATTACAATCAGAAAATTCAACTTCGGTTGCTCTTCCACGCACAGTTAATGAAAAAAAAATATCTGTGTGTGTTTTCTGAAGTAGTTTATATGAACATTTCTTAACATCAGTTCGAGTAAATGTTCACTTTTTGTTACATGAGATGCAATATTTCATCTTACGTACTCTGACCGTCGGTAGTGAGGAAGGGTCAGGTCAATAGCGTTTATCTTTCTGCACACCTGTAGTGTTTTGTAGGATTTTTCTAAGTTTCTATATACTAATCCCAAAAGACCTATTTCAAAACCTCTCTGGTTGTACAAATTGAACGAATTTACCTTTGGAAATTACACACCACGAGTAAAATGGTTCAAAGACGTTTACATTCAATGAATACAGGATACTGAAGATTATTTTTTAACGCTGGAGACAAGATTAGTGATTGCAACTACAGTAACGTAACTTCCTACGTCTATCACGACAATCTCCCTTTACAGTGAATGTCAGTGACACTGAACAGAAGTTCACAGACTGAATAAGTATTACCACTAAGCTGTTAATACACATTCAGAGATGTGCCACTCTTAATATTTTCTGAGACTGAAGAGAGTTTTAAAAAATGGCTTAAATGTCTACCACAGCCATTAATACCCACTATGCAATCATATTCTGATCCGAAATGGAATAATACTAGTTGAGGGCTTTGTTTATAGAGAAAAATGAAGAATCAACTCTAAGGACTTCGCTGTTATTATATGAAAATATTCTGTATTTGCATTCTTACCAACTTCTCTTCCATATGATAAAAATAATAACTTTGCTTTTAAAAAACAGTATGTAGTTTCTGTATTAGAAATAGACTGAAAAGAGAGAAAATGGAAAAGATACTTGAGTAAGCAAGTGAACAGTTCATGAGGCGATCATTGTAATGAGAAAATCTCAAGACATGGTGCACAGTTGTAGTAAATAAAAATATGTCAAAGATGTTAGTTCTAACACCTGAACCTTAGGAAAGAACTTTGCAATTTTTGCCAATTTAACATGATTTTAAATTATATTGTATGCTTTGGAGGTGTTTTGGAGGTAATTAGTGAAGTGAGTAACGCAAAGGTCATTTTCTTAAATGCTGTGTTTGCATTTATTCAAAACGTAAATAATTTGTTTTAAATTCTGCAAATTAAAACTGCCTTTGACAAAGTTATATAAGCTTTTCTGCAAAAATGTCTTTTTTTCCAAACTCGAGAAATAATTTTTATGTAAACCAAAAATTCCTTTTGCTCCCTCTATTTTTTCCCTTCTATTTGTCCTTCTCTAATTTCTACAGAAATACTAGCAAATCTTGGGAGAAAAGAATGCATGAATATTGCTGCTCTCTTTTACTAGAAAAAAAAATATGGATTATTAATTTTGAAAAGTATTATTTTATAGAAGAAAATATTTAAACAAGACACAGTATAGTCTCTATGCTTTGGTGTACGTTGTTCGGAGTAATGCTGGCTGAGCCTTCCCTTGCACGAATTCCTCCTCTAAACCAGATGGCACTATTTTACTTCACACCTGTAACCTTTCGAATTAAGCAGCTTTGTTCAAGGCACTCTATTTATTGAACACAGAGGGTATGAAAAGCTAGATCAAATGCATTCCACGTCTTTATTTTTAAGTGGCTTAATTATTAACTTGAAAGGAACTTTAATGTTCAAAGACTCTGAAAGTTTGTAAGGAGCCTTTCTAGTGCACATCAGCTTCTTACAAAGGGAGGTCATGTCTGGAGAGCCATTCAATTTACGTATCAAATCCTGGTCTCAGACAAAACACATCAACTAACTGCTGCCACATCAGTAGGTTAGTAGGTACCCGGCCCGTTAGTATTGTCAAAGAACAGAAAGGATCCTGGTAAGCTAAAAAAAAAATTGTTCCTTTGCTCATCGTGTAGACCAAAATGCCCAGAAGCCTGAATTTATACCACGATGTAGAAGCAGTGGATTAATCTGGTGAAAGGCGGGTTAAGAGGCTCTTCTTTACTGTATTCTATCTCAAACATATTGACTAGTGCTTTAAGTTATCCTCTTTCACCTTCGCACTAAAACAGCCTGTGCGCACTCACTGTCAGTTATAACCCAAACGGTGTCCTTACCAGATGGCACATGTGTGAATGGTTATTTAATCTCAGGGTTTGTGTATGGCTACACCCCTTCGGGAGACTTAGTCTGTGAATCCTCATCAAGGATTAGGGAACCTGACATACAGACGCTGTGCAAGTGTGGCCTCTAGTACAGGATTAGAACCATATTAAAAAGGATTGTGTTTGTGCTCATTGAATTTCTTCCTTAGGAGTATACCAAAATATTCTGCTGAGTTTCCAGGAAACTCTTCAAAATTTCCAAATTAATCATCGTAAGAGGAGTCAATACAAATTCTCTCCTTTTAAATGCGAAAGATATATTTAGGATGGGTACCAACAAGACAGTTGTATGATCAGGAGCTTTGAGCAACCTGATCTAATGAAAGATGATCTTTAAAAGGTTCCTTCCAACCCAAACCATTCTATGATTCTGTGATAGTGAAAAAAAGAGCAATTCTTCTCCTAACATTCAGAGTGTGAAAATGGGGGATACATATCCTCCCATATCCTCCCACTGCATTTGTTAAAATAATACTACTATACTAAACAAAATTACTATACCTCATTGCCCAAATTGTATGGGAGGGGTCATTTAAGAAAAAACCAGCAGTAGGATGAGTCCCTCTGATTGCTAATAACTAGTGTCCTCTGTTAAGGTTTCCCCTATGTAGCACAGCTTAGGATCATTGACATTCAGTGCCTTTACAAAAGCAAACCAACGTCAGTCGTCTTGTATGTTGTTTTACTCCTTCTCAGTGCATGATAACGCAATGTAAAAGGCAACGAGTCTGCTGAAATGACTCAACAGAGAAAACAAAATTGAGTTTGATTTAGTACAAATAAACAAAATATTTCACTGTCCAGAAGTGCTTATCTGTACCCATCACAGCTCAGTTAACACCTTACATTTGTTCCTAAGAGAGTAATACATTCCAGCTGTCTCCTAGAGCTTCTTCAGAACTTTCCTTTGCTGATAGTAGGATTCAAAGTCTTGCTCGGGACTCAGAGACCTGGTAAATAAAGGCTGTGTCTACGCTGAGCAATGCCTTTGCCCCAGCGGAGTGCTCCAGCTTGGCCCATCTCTGTACTGGGAAAGGTTTGTTCTCTGAAGCAGCCTGGTACACCCGCACAACACAGGGCTTGACCAGGCTGCGGTGGTGGCGGTGGCCCTTGGTGCACCTTGTGATGCATTATGGACCTAAGACATAATAATTATCCTTTTGGGTTCACTTTTTTCTGTTCAGTATGTCTGGAGATTGCAGCATGGCAATCTACTTTAGTGTTATTTCTGTAACACCAAACATAGGACCAAACAGATCGACGGCCTCGGTGGTGGCTTCCTCGCACTAGATGCCATTAAACCTATCCTGGAATGGGTAAGTTAGTCATGGTACTGGCTGAATCTGCTCCCTTGTGTAGATCTGCATGTCCCTAAGCTGCTTTGACTTGATAAAGTACTGTTCCTGTGCATATCCCCTTTAGTGTGAGGATGCTCTCCAGGCAGGGATTGTTTTCTGTAACGGGCAAACTCTGACCAGGGTTCAGGACTCGTATGGGCTACAGGTTGCATTCTTCTGTGTACAAACACAAAAACTTGTGAATACATGGTCCTGCTCTTTATCCAGTTTGGTTTTGCTTGGGTTATTTTTATCTTTCTGAAATCTTTCCTTTATCTTTTCATCTCAAATGCAGAAGCAACTAAGAGAAACAAGCGTCCTACCCAAGGCATGTGAGTTACCATCCAGTGAAAATATTCCCATTTGTCTCTGTGATGATTCAGCCTTTTCCCTTCAGTTTGGTGGTAGATCTCCATCAAAGCTAGCTCACTCAGAACTGGACTGGGATAGAGCATTTCAGTTCAAACAGATCAATCACTCTAAAGGATGATGTATAGAATCTGTTAGCGAAATAGTACCAAAGAGAACAAAAAGACCACAATTACCATCACAAAAGAAAACAAGGGAGAAACTGGTATTTAACTAAATCATACATTTCTACTATACTACATTTTCTAAACGAAGGGCGTAGATATACTCCTCTGGAGTCTGAGGACAAACTTTGCTCTGTGCCAATGATCCCTTGGGGGAAAAACCAAACAAATCATATTATTCCTAATCTATCAGCAAACTCTCTCCAGTTCTTGCTAGGAAGGGCTCAGAATGCAAGAATATTTTCATTATCTTTCTTATTTAAGAACAACTGGTGGGAAATTACAGACTTGACTTCTATGTCCACAGATTTACCAAGACATTTATTTGTGATCCTCTTGAATACTTGAGATAATTCTTTCCCTTTTCAAAAGCATAATACAAAGAGTGGTGCGAGTGTTTACACATTCATTTAGATACACATATACATAACACACACGCATGCCTTTGAATGTCTCTATTCCCTTAATTTTCCAAGGACTTTGGGACACACAGCAATGAAAAGACACCTTTTCATTGTACAATTATGTCTGTGACCTCACAAGTTGGGCTTCTCTCTTTCTTATACCACATGAAAGAGAATAGGAAATGTACACAAAAGTGGAAGGGAAAAAAGATAACAGCAGAGAACGACGAGAAGCAGAATAATAAAACAACACAGATGGTAAGGAAGCGAACAAATCAAGGAAGAAAAGAGATGAAGAAACAGAAATAAAAGCAGAGATATGTAAGATAGGAAATGAAGCGAAGTAAAAGTCCAATAAGAATCAACTGGGGAAAAAAAAAAAAAGAGATTGGATTAAATAATACAAAGTATGAGATTAAAATACAAACCTATAAAGCAGGAATGGTGAGTGGCAGGAATTAGCCTAAAAGAAATTTCTAGAACCAAAATATGAAGAGAGAGTATCTCTGTATTTTTGAAGTAAGATTAGAAGAAGTAAAATCAGGACAACTCGACTGCAGCTGATCTTGGAAATAATTGCCAGAAAGCTTTTGGTGCTTCCATTCCTAACATTCAGTTATTCTCCTTTGATAGTTTTCCACAAATTGAACAGATGATACAGTATTTCAAACGCCAATAAAGTACTATATGGCCAGAAATAAGCTATCTTAACTAGTGCAGGAAATGCTGAAGCAATTACGATAATAACTCATCATTAAAATTATTCTTCTTTTCTAAAGTGGTCATAGCTGCAAACAGCTTATGATTACCCGAAAGTAGCCAGTCTTCAAAAGAAAGGGCAAAAGTATTTTTGTTTAAGAAGTCAATTGAACGCTCATTGAGCCTTTTACCATCACCCTTTTCCTCCCTCAAAAGGGTTATTTCCTCCTTTGTCACCTCATTTATATTCCACGGTATAAGGTTCATTGATTACAATCAGGAGAAAAACTTACAATGAAGTGAATTATAAGTTTTATTCACAAAGGCCTCTAGACTTGCCGTAGAAGTTCCAGATAATATCCCTAAGGCTTCTGAGGTACAGCACGGCAGAAAATTGCTTCATATTGCTTAATTTGGAAACATTAACATAATGGAAGACAATCAATAGGCTCTAATAATTACAGCAAAACCACACAATTCCCACAAGTAAACATGTGCTTTATGTGGTATACAAATTGCTATCCTGTAAAATACATAATTACATTCTCTGTAAAGCTATTCATCAGAAAACACAACTATCTTGTTATGCTCTTGAGGGTATTTCAAAACTTCATCCGCTAATACCAGCAGTATCAGTGAAAACAAGGTCTAAGAGCAAACAATAGCGCGCAGGAGCCGTGACAGTTCCCTCTTCGGCTACCTGAATACAATAAACAGACATCGCAGGAACAGAATTCCTAAACTCCCTTCTATCGGTAACTAACAGAAAGGGCAAAAAAACACCCCAATTTTAGAGGGAACGCTTGGGCTTGACAATGGGAGGAATTCCCTCCGCACCCAGCGCTGACGGATGGCTGGTGGAGACGTCTCCCGAGCAAAGGGAAGATGGTTCCTCGTGCCATGAAAAACCAGTGAAAGATCTAGAAATACCTTTCTGGGAAGAGGCTTACGGTGTCAGAGATGAGTAGTAAAAGATCCAGCTTTCTTCTCTCAGTGTAAAACCTTTGCTTCTCCCATATTCTTCCCACAGGCACTGAGGACATTCTTAGTGGTTTTATGTACTATGAACTTTTACTTTATTATAAAAATACTGCCGGAGCGGTCTAGCGACAATAAAAAGACCTACTCACTGCAATACCCCTAATTTTGATGAATTGCAGTTCATCAAAAGTTACAATGCAGCTAAAAATAGAGTGCTATGCTTTATCCTTACTATGTGACCTGAATGCAGAAGCACTTCTGCACGTACATGTGCAAGCCTGACTAGGTCTAGGGCATATTAAAAGAACAGATACGGGAAAAGAATTAGGATTTGGGCTTACAAATGTGTACCACAGAAGGGATTTTTCCAGGCTGGGATGAAACCCTCTGAACACGTGAGCCTACACACAGGTTAAGTATTTTTGCATAACCGAGACCCATATATCTAAGCTGGAGCCTTTCTCCCAGCATCTAATGTAGCTGCTAATAGTGCTGCTCTGTGATTCAGTCACTCATTTGCCTTATTGACAGAAGTCCTGTGTGGTCTACACTCTGACAGCTGTAATTAGTTTTACAGATGCTAAACAGCCCTTCTTTAAAGTAGAGATAAGTTAAAGTACAAACATATGTATTACACCTGATTTAGGAGAGCAAATCTGAGGTTGACAATGGCAACAGTTTCCCAATATTACAACTGATCACACAGTTTTGCTTTGGTCGCTCTCCTGTTACGATTTTCTACAGCTTACAATTATTTGATCTGCTAACAACTTCACTCAGGATTCTCCGGTCTGCACTACCCTAAGCGCCGTTTCACCGCAGCTAACGCATACGCATGTGGGCTACCCGAGCCCCAGCACCTTCCTAACCTTTAAGTTCTCAGCTTTGCAATTGTAAAATCACATAAAAATAAACACCGTGCTCACTGTTGAATAAGAAAAATAAGGAAATGTCCTAGAAAGGTAATCTTTTGACTGTACTTAACCCTTACCGATAATAAAGACGACCAGAACCTTTAGATTTGCATCCCTGCCTGCTGCTATTTGAACTTGCATATTAACTTAAAACTGCAAAGAAGTATTTTTATTTTTATTTTTTAACATGAACCAGTCACTAATGGCGGAGGAAGCTCAATTATACCAGAAGTTATGAAGCTAACGAGGATCCTGGATTTGGTTTCTCCCCAGGCAATGGTCTTTAAGAGTTACAGACTATCTGTTTCTCAAAAACCCAGTCCGTGGGCCCTGCCCCACGCCTATTTCAGCTCTCCGCTGGGTTCTTTGTGTTTTCTTTACCCAACCCCATCTACTTCTCCACTGCTTCCTGTCTCTGGTCCTCCCCTCCGTGCCTCTCCCATTCTTCCTCTCTGCCCTTTTACCATTTCCCCAGCTTTTCTTCCCTGTTACTTCTTCCCGCTCTTGTTCCCCCTGTGCTTCTTACTGAGCTCTCTCCATTTTATCTCCAGTTCTTCCGCGTTACTCTCGGGGCTGACATAGTAGTGCTGCTAGGAGAAACTGCAGGTCTGGCTAAGCCCATGTCACTCTAGAAACATGGCACGCAAAAATTATCATGCTGAAGCTATGGAGAACGGAAACACACCCGGAACACATTAATTTTGGCAATAGTCAAACTGAAACAAAGTTGTATTGTACATACATATACAATGATCTTTTCCAAACTGGAACAAATTTGGAATTTTTTGTGAAGCTGCAAACCACAAGGGCGTTAGCACGAAGAAACTTGTCCAAAATTAAGTCACTGCTCTAAAATGTTGAGGCACGAAGCTTACCAGGACATAGCTATGTGTTTTAACAGAGAAACTGTATATTTGCTCCCACTACAGAACATCTTAATTAAAAGAAAAACAAAAATTCCGATCTTAAGAAAGACATTGCGATTGGAAAATGTAATCCCAAATAGTTCAACTCCGACAAGCCTTGGACAGAGAGGTTTTAAAAAGGAAAAAAGTTACGCAGCCGTAAATATAGTTAACATCTCAAACCATAAGAAGCAGTTGCAAACTTACCTGTTAACAAGCTTTACGCTCGTTGAAGTCCAGCGAAATGGTGCAGCACATTCTGGTACAATCACCACGACAAGAAAAGAGGAGAGCTAGCTAGTGGAAGACAGACAGAAGTTCTTACCTGATCAATGGGTGAAGACGAGCCACCGTCCAGTGTTCACCCAGCGCCTGGCCTGTTCTGGTACGGTGCTCTCTGCTAAAGACCGCCCAGCGGCTGGGCATGGGCAGGGGTACGCTTATCTTCTCTCTGTACGTCTCTTCGTAGGAGTTTAACTGATCGATCATAGGGATTTAACTGATTCTGACTGTAGTATCTTTTTTTCCTCTTCTCACCGTCTTTCCTCACTACCCAATTTCTCTCTCAAACGCTACAATAATAACAACAACAACAACCCCCAATAATACTTAGCTTTTACACACCCTGCTGTTCTTACTGTGGTGAAATTCCATTTGAACTCGATGGGAGCTTTGTCTGAGCAAGCACTGCAGGATTCTCTCCTTGATTTATAAAGAACAATTCACCACAGCATCTAGATGCTAGTTTGAAAAATTAAAAATAGATTACACAAAGCTACTCACAATGAATGCTATTTAACAGACTGCTATTATCACTAAGAATATATTGGTAATCTTGGAGCTGGTGGCAGCAGGAGCATTTGATTTTTCTATTGTTATGATTAACCTCAGTAGGGAATATTTTGCCTTTTTTCTTGGGTATGTCTATTTTACAGACTCCTCACAAGTTAACAAGACCGTTACTGAAGAGTGATCTCTATAGGTTTATTCTTCAAAGCACAGTAAAACTTAATTTAATCACAGCTTCAAAATATCATACAATAAAACTAATTTAATTACACTTAGCAATGGCCACTAGTCTCATTAAAATGCTAATGAGGCTTATAATTATTAAATTGCTTAATGATTGTTAATAGAAATAAATGACAAAATAAAGCTTAAGCAGAAAGTCAGAATGCCCTCAGGCAATTTTTCTTAGCGGCGGTTTCATGTGATATAGTTTCTTTGCAGTATTCAGAAAAACAAGGCAGATTAAAGTTTGAGGTAAGAGGACATAAAAGAGAAGAATGCAGTTGGACATGTAGCCAATCCATTGTCTCCTCTTAAAATATTTAAATACAGCTGATGAAAACTTCCATTGCCTGGAATCTTTGAGAATATTTGTTTTCATATCATGTGCCAAATACGGAAAAATTCAATGTAGGTCTAAAACTCACAAACAAATCCAATTCACAAGAAATATTTTTCTGACACTATTTTAAAGTAGTGTCATAATATGAAAACCACCATAAGGGAGAATAAAAATGGGACCTGTAAATACTCAGAGACAGAGCTAAAGATTACTTTGTATTATTTAAAAAATCTAACGGATACAGGTACTGATTGTGAAATCCCTTCCCATGGCCAGAAGGAAAAGGTATTCAGCCACTGAGTAACGAGAAAAGGAGAGCTATAATCTTTGGGTCTTCCTTATATCTAGTAATAGGCATAGGAAAATCTCCGAGCATGCTGGTTTTTTGAGGCAAAATATTAATGGAGATGAACGGACTTTGACAAAACGTGCGCTAGGCTATAAGGTGAGAAGGAGATTGGGCGTTTCGGAAATGAGAAATATGTGACTCAAGTCAAAAGCAGCGTTTGCACACACAATTTGCAACGTATTCAAAAGATGCTGTTTGCGTCCGAAGACGAAAACACATTTCAAAACCTGAAAACAAAGCCGTTGCCGTTTGGCCGAATGCAAAGCAGCCTGCCCTGTGCCCACATTTTGACAGCCCTTCTGTGGCTCCAGAGCATCACGCAGAGCAATGTGAGCAGCTCCAGGCTCACAAACAGTAGCCCTATGCCCGACCGTGGCTGCTCACTGCATTAGCAGTGAGGAATTCCCCCAGCTCTCATTGCGGGGAGTTTCGGTGCCAGCAGGCAGCCAGGGAACTTCTCCCGGAGCCTTATGAATAGCGAGCGACAAGGAAGGAAAAGCAAAGGACCACAGCAAATGAAAGCCAAGGAACCTTGACTGCTTTTTAGATGTTCTGAAGTGACTACGCTGACAAAAATGCCCAGTGAATAGCTTCTCTGATCCCCCAGCAGGATATATTTGGGTCCTCAGGATATAATGTGAAGTTAGAGCATGTTCCAAACATGCACATTATTCACAACTTAAAATGAAATTGGAAGGCACAGCCTTGCCCGATGGAAGCAACCCACGGCACGGGAATGGCTGGCACTTGGCTTTTCCAGCAGTCAGGCCTCCTTAAAGAGAAACAAAACCTTCCACAGCTTCAGGAAATAAGTCTCCCTCCTCTTCAAGACCACCTTTTATAAGATTGATGCACACATCATTATTTTTCTTCATTCTTATAAAGCACTGTTTCTTGTTGAAGTACATTCAGCCATCCTTCTAATCAAGACAACATTGTCAAGCATCGGTACCTCATCAAAGGGGAGAAAAAGTTATAAAATCAAAGCCTCTGTACCAGTAGGAAACTGAGTAAAAGTAATATGCATTAATTTAGCCATCTAAATCAGCAGTTATTAAGAAAACCATCTCACTTTGGGAGACCAGTAAACTCAGAATTCACAATTCTAAACCGTTCTCCAATCTGTTATCCTTTCTTCCTCAACCGTAACAACTCCTAGGTCAAGGTTCACTCAACATCACAGCGTAACACTGAATGTCGTTCAAAAATCTCAGAGGTAAACGGAGTCACTTTGCACACACCTCGGCATATGCCCTTCCCGTGTTACATTTTGGAAATACTGAAAAAATAAATGTTTCTGGGTACGTGCCTAGTCAGGCACTACCAGAATCCATTTTGATTAACTCTAGAATCCAAACAGAGTTTAGGTGATTCTCTTGGGCAATAGTATTAGTTAATAAAGACTTTTCTAGGATATCCTAGTGGACTGGGAATAATTCACTCACTAACTTTATTCATTTATAGCAGACAGCCACTGGAATTGCTGTGCTCTCCCTTTAGCAATTCATCTGCAGAGAAAATTCATAAACACAGATTTATTCATTTGGCTAGAGGTTATCAGTAGCTGTCAGATATTTGGAGTTTTGCTCCTTGAGGCAAATGCTAAGCAACAGTCTGGGGCACATCCTGAATAGTACATTGCAGGAAAATTCAATAAACATGCTGTAGCCAGTCACATTTAGGCAGCTGCCCAAGTGAAAACCAAAGCTTTGGCAAGTAACAATTTGGGTTTGGTTCACAACAGAATGGAGGAATCGGGCAAGATGTACGGTTTCCCTTTTGACAAATTTCTGAAGTTAATGTGTTGTTTCATACAGTTTCTGAAACTGGAAAAAAAGGAGAAGAAAAACTGATTTCCCAGTTGGATGTAAAAAAAAAAAAAAGAAACAACTGAAATCACTGAAAAATTACAGGAGGAGAGGGAATGGATAACTGGGAAATCTATGGGAAGGAAGAAAAGGAATCACTGTGAAGACAGGATTACAGGAAAAATGTCATTTGCAGTACAACAGAGGAATAGAAATGTTGATACCTAAGATGTTCTCAGCTGTGGAGAATCTAAGTTGGTCAAACGACAAATGCTTGTGTTTCTAGCAAGGAAAATTGTGTTCTTTTGGGATAATATACTAACTGCTGGGCAAAAACAAACAAAAATCTTCCTTGTGGTAATGCAATTCAGAGTTCTGTTCTCCTTTCTCCATACCCATGGAACTATGGCCTGCTATCTCCATCTTGGTGGTTTATTTCATTACCCCTGAAGCCTTGGAAACCATTTCTGAGTACGTTAGTCATAGAATCAAAGAATCATAGAATGGTTTAGGTTGGAAAGGACCTTGAAGATCATCAAGTACCAACCCCCCTGCCATAGGCAGGGACACCTCCCACCAGCCCAGGTTGCCCAAGGCCACCTCCAGCCTGGCCTTGAACACCTCCAGGGATGGGGCCTCAACAGCCTCTCTGGGCAACCTGGGCCAGTGCCGCACCACCCTCACAGGGAAAAACTTCTTCCTGATGTTCAATCTGAACTTGCCCTCTTCCAGTTTAAAGCCATTCCCCCTCCTCCTATCGCTACATGCCCCAGTAAAAAGTCCTTCTCCAGCTCTCCTGTAGGCCCCCTTTAGGGACTGGAAGACCGCAATAAGATCTCCCTGGAGCCTTCTCTTCTCCAGGCTGAACAGCCCCAACTCTCTCAGCCCCTCCTCATAAGAGAGGTGCTCCAGCCCTCTCATCATCCTCGTGGCTCTCCTCTGGACACGCTCCAGCAGGTCTATGTCCTTCTTCTGTTGGGGACTCCAGAGCTGGATGCAGTACTCCAGGTGGGGTCTCACCAGAGTGGAGTAGAGGGGCAGAATCCCCTCCTTTGACCTGCTGGCCACACTTCTTCTGATGCAGCCCAGGATACAGTTGGCCTTCTGGGCTGCGATCACACGTTGCTGGCGCATGTTGAGCTTCTTGTCAATCAGCACCCCCAGGTCCTTCTCCTCAGGGCTGCTCTCCAGACTTTCCCCACCCAGCCTGTATTTGTGCTTAGGATTGCCCCGACCCAGATGTAAGACCTTGCACTTGACCTTGTTGAACTGCATGAGGTTGGCTTGGGCCCACCTCTCCAGCCTGTCCAGGTCCCTCTGGATGGCATCCCTCCCCTCCAGCGTGTCTACCTTGCCAAAGAGCTTGATATCATCAGCTAACTTGCTGAGGGTGCACTTGACCCCACTGTCCATGTCACCAACAAAGATGTTGAACAGTACAGGCCCCAGTACTGACCCCTGAGGAATGCCACTCGTCACTGCTCTCCACTTGGACATCGAGCCATTGACCACAACTCTTTGATTGCAGCCGTCCAGCCAGTTTTTTATCCACCGAGTGGTCCATTTGTCGAATCCATGTCTCTTCAATTTAGAGACCAGGATATCGTGTGGGACAGTGTCAAACGCTCTGCACAAGTCCAGGTAGATGACATCGGTTGCTCTTCCCTTGTCCACTGCTGCTGTAACCCTTTCGTAGAAGGCCACCAAATTCGTCAGGCCTGACTTGCCCTTGGTGAAGCCATGCTGGCTGTTACCAATCACCTCCTTGTTTTCTATGTTCCTCAGCAGAGTTTCCAGGAGGATCTGCTCCATGATCTTGCCAGGCACAGAGGTGAGACTGACTGGCCCATAGTTCCCTGGGTCTTCCTTGTTTCCCTTTTTGAAAATAGGGGTTATGTTTCCCCTTTTCCAGTCAGCAGGAACCTCGCCAGACCACCACAACTTCTCAAATATGATGGCTAGTGGCTTAGCAACCTCATTTGCTAGCTCCCTCAGGACCCGTGGATGTATCTCATCAGGTCCCATGGACTTGTGCACCTTCAGGTTCCTCAGGTGGTCTCACACTTGATCTTCACCTATAGTGGGCGATTCTTCATTTTCCCAATCCTCGTCTTTGCATTCTGTGTCAAGGGTAGTGTGGCTGCAGTCCTTGCCAGTGAAGACTGAGGCAAAAAAGTCATTGAGTACCTCAGCTCTGTCTCTGTCCCAGGTAACCAGTTCTTGCGTTTCCTTCCGGAGAGGGCCCGCAGTTTCCCTAGTCTTTCTTTTCTCGCTGACATACTTAAAGAAGGATTTTTTGTTTGACTTAATGTCCCTGGCCAGATTTAGTTCTATCTGGGCTTGAGCTGTCTAACCCGATCCCTGGCTGCTCCTCTGTATACCTCCCAGGCTACCTGCCCCTGTTTCCACTCCCTATAGGCCTCCTTTTTCCTTTTGGTCATGTCCAGGAGCTCCTTGTTCATCCATGCAGGCCTCCTGGCTTTTCTGCCTGCCTTCCTCTTTGTAGGGGATTGTTCCTCAGCTTGGAGGAGGTGGTCCTTGAATATTAACCAACTTTCTTGGATCCCCCTTCCCTCCAGCGCTTCATCCCATGGCACCACACCAAGCAGATTCTTCAAGAGGCCAAAGTCAGCTCTCCCAAAGTCAAGGGTGGTCAGCCTGCTGCGCACCTTCCTCGCTGCCTCGAGGATCTCAAACTAGACCATTTCATGGTCACTATAGCCCAGGCTACCCTCGCGTTTGACACTGTCTACCAGCCCCTCCTTGTTGGTAAGAACAAGGTCCAGCATAGCTCCTCTCCTGGTTGGCTCCTCAACCACCTGGAGAAGGAAGTTGTCCTCAATGCAATCCAAGAACCTCCTGGATTGCCTACCCTTCCAACAGATGTCGGGGTGGTTGAAATCACCCATAAGGACCAGGGTCTGTGAACGTGATGCTGCCCCTATCTGTCTATAGAGGGCTTCATCCACTCGGTCTTCTTGGTCGGGTGGCCCGTAGCAAACCCCCACTGTAATGTTCCCTGCTCCCAGTTTCCCTTTGATCCTAACCCATAGGCTCTCAGTTGGCTCTTTATCCATCCCTAGGCTGAGCTCCATGCATTCCAGCTGCTCCTTCACGTGTAAGGCAACACCACCTCCTCGTTTCCCTTGCCTGTCTCTCCTGAAGAGAGTCTCCCATTTAGTGGCCGATCAGAAATCAGGCTGGGCTATTTGCTGCGTTAAGTGAGCTGAGACTGTACATTTATGGATCAAAGAAGCCCTTCTGTTGGAATTCCAGTGGAAAGTTGTTTTTCTGTAATAGTCCTACTTAAGAAATGGTAAAATAATTTACTGTCTATAGCCAATTCTTTATCAATTTTTTCTGTCAGATATATAAAGGACTGAAAGCACTTAATTTTTCACGGACATTTTCACTGAGATCTGGAAATATGGGGCAGGGGGCGGGGGGAATTGCTTTACACGAGTGCAGTGACACCGAGTCATTGCACCAGGCTGGGTGCCCACGTCGGGTATTCTGTATCGAAGGAAAAAGTTATCTGCAGTGCTGAGACTGTAAAGCCAGTAGAGAAAATCTCTTACAGTTGAGGCCTTGTACTGAAACTACAGTACACTTTCTTTTCATAAATCAGAAGGATTTAAAGACTTTTTTTTTTTTTTTCAGAGAATCTGCATTTCCATCATAATCGTTACTGAAAGAGCCTTGGAATGTTTTCCTGAAGTACAGAAATATTTTGCTTCATATTGTCAATCCTTAGAATGACAAATACAAAAGAGTTGATGATGATAGCTTATTGTCTGGTGCCTTGTTTTAATGGAATCAATGTCGAAATTAAACTTGACAAAGAAGTTTCCCTGCAAACAACGTATTTCAGGGTAAGCCCGATGAGGTAAAAGCAATTTAAGGCCAACTTATGGAAGTATTTACACTGTTCTCTGTGCCTGAAGTAATCAGATGCAGACAAGGCCATATCAACACAGGAAAGACAACAAAAAAACCACAAAGCAGCTAGGAGAATAAGAAGAGAGTTACAGAGAAGGTGGTTTGGGAAATCCAGGTCATGGATATATCAAATGCTCAGGACCACCTCAGGAATTGGAGAATTTTTTCCTAGCTAGCTCCTAAAAGAAGTTGGGTTATTAAACCCACACGAGAATAGGTAACCACTGCATAGTGATGCGCAGCAGAAGTCCATTAACAGGGTGACGGCTTCTTTCTCCAGGAAGAGGTGAGTGAGGGTACTGGTCCCAGAAACGGGCAGGAAGGTTGAGCTCAGGAGATGCAAAACAGAACATGTAAAATAGCATAGCTTGAGAAAATGGGCAGTGAAGATGAAAAGGTGCCCTCTTTTGAAAATTTCATTAGCTCAAAGAAAAGGTGAAAGAACTAGGAAGCTATGTTGCTTTTAGAAATTCTGAATGGGAATAGCTTATTCCTTGAGTACAAAAAAAGCCTGAGGTGAGGGCAGGGATGGTCCATCTCAAACCCAAGGGTTTCATCTGCTTAAAGCCAATACAAGGTTCTGCCTGCTGCACCATTCTGGCATGCTGATTCCTATGGAAACTTCTGTCAGAGACAGTTATATTTAATCCTGTGACATGACTTTCAGTAATCAAAACACCCTTTCTCAGGATTTCTTAAAAACCAATTTGTGTATAAAATCATTTCAGTTATTTTAAATCCTGTCTTAGGGGCAATTTCTCTTACTTCAGAGACCTACTCCAAGAGCCTTGTCTTTGGAAGTTCAGTCGCACGGAGATCCTAGCATAGGTCCTCCACGTGGTGAGAGGAGAAGCAAACATAATGATTTAATTCTAAATATAGACTCAGCAAAACTCAGTGGTAATAGATTGGCAAGTAATTACCTTCTGAGTAAAAATATTCAGGTAAATCACATTCACTTATGTGCAGAAAGCTTGTATAGTAATTATGACTCATCTAAAAACCTATTTAAATCATTTGTTTTAAATCTTAGATGAGGCTTAAGTGATGCACATTCCTTTGCATTCCCCAAGTGCAGCCCTTTGCGAAGGATCCAGATTTATTCTAAGAGTTCACTTCTAAAGGAGCGAGCAGAAAATAAGCTGTTGCACATCCTGTCTACAATAAAATAAAATAAGTTCTGCTGGGCATTTGCAGGGGGAAGGAAAGAACTGATATTACATACTGATGTTTTGAAATAAAGAAACTATATGCATGAAGTATTTGACAGAGACCATACGTATAGGAGACTCCAATACAGGTTATTGGAAGTGATTGAGACCGCAAGATTTACGGCATCAAATGTTCACTATGAGTTTTTAAATATGAGGTTTTCGTCTACTGCATGTGACTTAAATTAGTAAAATAAGATTAGATTTTAGAAAACGAAGAAGGAGAAAATTCTGAAAGCATTGAAGCTGAAAAATAGATAAAGAATATAGTCTTGCTTAGGTAAAAGAAGAGAAACGTATTTTTATTCCTACTGAAAAAAAAAAGTTAAGAAAAGTAAGACAAATAGAAAAAAGGAGAAATTGCAAGAGTGAACATTTTCCCTCTGTCTGACATAATTCTCATAATGACCAGTCTTTTCCCAGCCAACTGCAAAGGAATATATGAAAGAACACTCAGTTTACATTCTACAGTTTGCAATATTCTGTAGCAAAGACAACAAAAGTATCAAACTGAAAAGTAAATCCAGAAGAACCTCCGAAAGATGTTGTATAACCTGCGTGTTTATGCATGCTTTTGAGCCGGTAGCATGCACTTTAACTGTAAAGTCATGGAACTAGACCCTATTTTGGCAAGCACTAGATCAATACAGAGTAGAAAATACCTGGCTTGAATTGGTTTTATTATTATTTTTATATGACGAGACAAAGAAGAGCATAAAGGAAGACTGTGAAGTGTGAAGGAACAACAATGCACTATTAATATACATGATGTTAGTCAGCGCTTCCAAGACATCAGCAGCCTAATTATCATCAAGCAAACCGTAGTGTGGATATTTATAGGAAAGTTCTCCCATGCGAGAAAGCATGGAAGTGCTGGTTTGAAAATGTAACGAGAAGGTGATAGAAGCTGGCATCGAAACGCGGTATTTCTTTTTCGTACTGTTACGCAAAGTGAATATACCACTCGCGCGTGGCACAGATCCTTCAGTTCTCACCGGCCCGGTTAGTTAGTGCATCCCGCCATCCCGCTGCTCCAGGCTGCAGGCAGCGTGCCCGCGTTGCGGTATTTTAGCTAATAAATCCTCTTTTCCTCCCTCCGACGTGAACGCCTTCTTTTTTTTTTTTTTGATCTAAATTGTTGCTCCCTGAGAGCTGTGCCTCTCCAAGTCGCCGTACTCCCCATCGCTTCCAGTACCAAGTTTAGTTTCCAGTTCACTTGTGCGTTCCTTGCAGCGAGGATTCACAGGCTCCATTTGCTGCAATTGTAAACCCGTCTCCCAGTCTCCCTGAACCGTGCCACCAAGCTGTAACTTGCACTTATTTTGGGCCTTTACCAGAATATCCTCGACACCCTGACTCAGCACGACTTTTAGTCGCCACTTGACTGATTATGGGGGTTGAGGGTGTCAGAGGCCGACAGCAGTCCTCCATCTGCAGCTGAGAAAGAAAACACATTTGGAACACAGAGCTACTCCTGAATAAAAGAGGGGGAAAAAAAAACCCAAACCAAACGACTAGACGGCATCTCCTCAGACACAAAACTACCAAATTCTACCTTAGCTGTAACTAGCTTTTTATATTTCCATGTCCTCTGTTGAAACACTGATTCAGACCTTCGCATATATTGTAACTAAAACCTCTATGCCAGACGAGGTGTTCCGAAGCACACTGATTATTTGTCCATTTGCATTTCACCTGGGGCACCTTCGCTAGTTATTTTTTTCACAGCCACGCTGGCGTGATAGCTTGGATCTGTTGCAAACCTATTTCACTGCAGACGGTTTTCCTTTCAGTCCCCCGACACACGAGGGTGCACTCCATACTACTCACTCTGTTCTCACATACTTTTTCATCCTGGTCTGTATCACGGGAGATTCTCAAACCCGGGCTATTACAAAATGTCACTGCCTTGCTTCTACCTTTTGTGTCCTCCTCCATGAAAATACGAATCGACCATCCCAAGTCTTTAGGAACTCTGCTGGTTAACTTCTCTTCAGTGCAAGAAGTTTTTTCTCAAAACTTTATCCACATTAAAGTTATTCTAACTCCTACGTTGACTAATTTTCTACCAGCAGACACTTCCATCGCATTCAGTAAGGCGTCGCTACGTTAAATGCTTTGTTGAAGACCAGATTGATAAGATCTATCCTTTTCGTCTCATCTAGAAATTGGTTCAAATAAATGTTGTGTGTACAGATGTGTACATGATTTTATTTTATTGCAAGTTATTGATGGGTCTCCCGGTCTAAAACCAGATATAGCTGAAAGCATTATTCTTTTTCATTTCAGAACTGTGTTTCCCGCGTCTCACATTTCAGTGCTTTTACGGCAGTATACAAACCAATACAACTGGTTAATATCACAGAATGCAGTAATGAAAAACATGCAAGTGCAATTTCATGCATCTGTGTGTGTATGTATACTTATTTTATGGTTCATATTTTAAAATTCATGGATCTTTTAGGATATCCAAAGAGGTAACACTTATTTTAAGAGTTGCTACAATACATATAAATTCCTGCCTATAGCACTAACCTGCGGAAAACTATGATGAGAGCAGAGAAGATGGGACTTACCCACTTAGCTTAAAAAGATGTATCCAAACGAAAAGCATCCGTTTCAAAATCTGACTCGGAATCATAGACTTCTGTAAAACACCATGCAGATCATAATGCATAAATCCCGTACTAACTAGGATTATGTCCAGGTTCACAACCTCGTAAGAATTGTGGGGGTTTTTCACTCAGAACAAGGGTAAACGGAAAAGCGTTGATGGGATTGCAAGTTTGAAGCTGTTACCTAACGCTAAGGAACACACTCATTTTTACCGGGGCATCTTAAAGACGCCACAGTCAAACAAGACAATGGTATTTAAAAAAGATACAGCTGAACTTTTCGCTATCTTCAAGTAAAGCTTTTTAACTTCGGATCTCTTAGTGTTACTTCTGTATAAATACTTCACCCGACACCTCAGCAGACATAAGCTTGCATTCAGACAATAAATTAAAATGTAATCTATAACAGTCTGAGAAAACACAATAGCAATAAGCCATTTTCTGTATTTTTTCCTGCTTCTATTGCAACTGCGGAAAAGGAATTTTTATTTTCACACTCTTTTATCTTCCCTCTTTTCTAAATTTAAGCCCAGCTTCAGGGCACAGCAGAAATAAAAATAGTACTATGTTCCTCATTCATCAAAGTATCGAACACGGTTTTATGTGAGCAGTTTCATTCAAGTCCGTGGGTTTATGCCAATGTTTAAAAAGAATTATCTATGTGTGTGTTTCTGTACACGTCAGCATCTTCTGCCAATTAAGTTGTGAAAACTTTTCTAAACGTTGCTCCAATAAAAGACAAAGAACAATGGTTTGGGTTTGGTGTTTTCTTTTGTTTGGGGGGTGGGGGGAGAAATACCAAGTTTGCTGTGTAATAAGCACTAAATCATGAGCACGTGTGACTCTGTGAATATCATCATTTTCTTGATATTCCTGCACCAGTTTCAGAACTGATTGAGCAGAATAAAAAAAATACTTTCTCCATAGGGCCTGAATAAGACCTATAAATTCATACTTCCAAAGGGAAACTTTAACTTTCACTCTTTACTTCCTGGTTGTGGTTTGTTGTTGTGTTTTTTTTTTTTTTTTTCAGATGTTTTAAAGTAGCCACAGTATGTAAGGTATTACAGCTTGAGAAACTAAATTTTGGGGGATTTGGTGGTTTTTTGCACATAGCACATAGCACATTTGATGTGAAACAAGACACGAATAGAAGAAACCTAATTTGGTGTCAAAGATTATTCAGCACTGTCCTTCAGTGGCGTGGATAGAAGTCATCAATTCTAACCCATCCGTCCTGCTATGGAAATAAATTTTCCATTAGTTGGTCAGAAATTTAGCTGAAAGGAGATAATGATGTCAGTGAAGCTCCTAAAGGGTAGGAGCAAGCACAAGTAAATCTCTTCCTTCTGAGTAGCCTTAGTGAACAGACAGTGCAGAATAAGGAGGATGGCAATTAAACCACTAATTCATCCTTTAAGTGATCTTTGAAAAACTGGGACATAATACTAAGAGTACAGAGACTCGCACTACCAATTCTTTTCCTATATTTATAGACACTGATTTGACAGTGGGAGTCTATCAACAGATCGAATGACAGCTTTGTCAGACTTTGAAGACAGATAATATCACAAGGTATACTTTAATACCTCCTTTCTATCCTGACTGATTCACCAATATATTTTTTTTAAGAACCGCAGACCGGATCTCAGGCCACAGCTTATGAGTTGCGGTCAAAACAGAGTAGTTGTTGAAGAGCAGCCCAAGGATACATTCACACAGTACCTGAGAAATTAATAATATTAATACGCTGGTTTACCTTTATCAAACTTACTTTTCTCATACCCGAAATATACTTTAGCAATCAACCTAGAGATAATTATGAGAGAAGAGATTTAAATAATCTTTTCCCTCCCACACTTTCTAATCTGTTTGGACTGAGAGCTTCTTTAGCAAACACTGATTATTATTCCCTGATTGTACAAGGTCTAGCGCTGGGGGGATGATCTTAATGTGAACCTTTTAGATTTTATTGCAATATAAACAGCAATATTATAAATGAATTTTTTACAGCTTTGCATCATAATGCAGTGTAACTAATCAACTCTCCTCACCCATCTCTGCCCTGTCTAAACCCGAGATTACTTTCAACGCAACTTCAGTATGACATTTGGCATGACTTTGTTACTCTTAAGTGAGTCATATAAATCTAATCAAATTAGAAAACCTTTACTGAAACCAGCTATACAAGTAGGCTTACTCTTTTATATACAGTAGCAGAGGCTTGTTTGCTTTTTTAACGTTAATATTCCTCTAAAATGAAAACCTTTTTCAATTTAATCATGAACGAAGAAAAATTAATGCGTTGTCTATGGAATCTATACATTTTGGAACATATTCTGTAAAGTGTCGAGAAGGATCCAGATTTTCAGAGGATAAATTGTTAATGAAAAGTCTACCTTGAAGAAGTAGCCAATTTCTTGTCACCTACAAAATAAGCGATCGGCATTGGCACCAAGAGGTGATTCATGAAGATAGCTTTTGACTGTGATGGATGAACAACTTAAATGTATACTGGCCAAGATTATAAAAAGCAAAGTGACAAAGACAAGACGTATTTTTGCAAAAGACTCAATGAACAGAAAGTCACATCCCGGTAGAAGAAAACAGTGGTTTAGCTTAGCTTAGCATAAGCCTAAATTCTAAGATGAGTCTGAAGATCATGAAACAACGATGAAAGGTGGAGCTTGTGGTTTTTCCCCATGGTGAACTTCTTCTGTTCTCTCTCTATGAATTCTTACGCAGCACAAGAAAGAGTTTCTCTGTCTTCCTCCTCTGTGGTAGCTAAAAGTATCATTTACTTCTACCGAATTAGGAACATGAAGTTCTTTATATGCCCCCTGTCCTCTCCATATTGTGTTAACTAAAGTATCCAGAGAGCCTCATAAGTAGTTATGTTCTGCTCTCAATTACAGCTGAGGATTAGATGGAGCTCACATAATGACTTTATTAAAATAATTTATTACAAAGTATTACTCTGTTGCTTATTTTTACCAGCCTTATTTCTATACCCTCCAAACTACTGTTCGCTTATAAGTTTAATTTTAACTCTCCTCCAAGAGGTTCCACTGTCTGATCCGAAGGCTTTTTGATGCAGTTCAGCTGCACAACCTCGACTCGGAGAAAATTGCTTAATTATGCAGAAGAACAGCGAGAAAGTCTGCAGAAAGCAGCCACAAATGGTAAGAAAGGTAATACTGCAAGCAGAGGTCAGACTGTTGAGATAAGATTCAAGAAGAAAAATACCGATAAAGGTATGAAATCCTGACGTAAACTGAAGGAGTTGCGAGACAACAACCCAGCAGCATCCAAGATCAGTCTGAGTAAACACAGACATAAGGTCTCAGATGGGGGTTGGCGAGCGCGTTGGCGCTTACCCTACGGGCTCAGTAGTCCCAGCTACATATTGTGTATATGAGGCAATAACTAATCGCTTTGCACTTTTAAATTGTGTCTATCCTGCTAGCAGAGTTTCTTTGCTAATGGGAAAAAATAAATATGAGATCATTATCTGGCAACAAAATAAATAAATAATAAAAAAGCCCCAAACATAATTCCTAAGCGTGTAATTAAAAAGAAAACAAACAAACAAAAAACCCCCCTAAAATAGTACTGAATAGTGAAGAGCACCTATAGACTTCACCCGAACACTTGATGGAGCATGTCAGTGATTTGGCACTGCATACTCGCCCACGGCTTGCCCATTAGCACACTATCTCAAAGGCCTCTGTTTAGAAGACGCCTCCCAGGTTGTGATTTCCATATTATGCCTTAGGGAAATAAGTATATCATGGCAATCATTCTTTCTTAAGGAATTTCATTCAGATGAGGTGGTCTCAGAAACCAGTTAGAGCAGCATTCTGCACTCTTTTGGTTGAACCTGTATTTTAATTATAACCTTGTAATAAAAAGCCTACACTCCAGTGACATGAAATACTCGGAGTTTACAAGCTACTTCAGGTCTACTGCAGACACCACAGAAAAGGTCAATAGTTAAGGGTTTTTTATGTGTGTGCGAAAGAGAGGTTTATTTATTTTGGAATAATTATATTTGGTTTAGAAGTGTAGCAATATCATTGCTACAATGATGTTCTATGAGATAATAAGATGATGCTATCGTAACACAATGCTCAGCCTGTGCTCTTATAGTTGAGCCACTTGGAAATCAGATCATTTTCATGTAAACGAAGGTGCAGTTATGTTACTGTTCTTGTATAAACAGACTCCTCCCCCCCCAACAAAAATAAAGTTTGGAAGTTATAAGCGAAATCGGGTGATGAACCCGGATCCTTGATTTACATTTCCATCCTCCAATTTTTGGCCTTTTCTCAGTTTGAAATGTTTTTCGGTATTATTTAGATGATTCAGGGCTTCCAAGTTACAGTAGCCTCTGTCAGGATTTTGTTGGGCAGTCAGAACTCTTTGAGCAGTTTGTATTGCTTTAAGCTCTAAAAACATCTGCTAAGTCCCCTACTGGGCTAGAGGAAAGTGGCAGTTTCACTGACAAGGACAAATTCCCCCCAGCCTCAGCCCCGAAAGTACCCTTGAGAGGCGGCAGGCGGTTGGGAGAGCGAATAGGAGTACCTTCCAAAAGCCTTCATCCCTCCGTTCTTCCAGTACGGGAACTTGGCCATGAGTGCCTCATCACGGCTACGCCATGGGGCTATAAGAGAGCTTTTAGAATACATTTCATGTTTCAAATCATATTTAAAATATTTTAAAAACTTAATAATAATACACTACGATACAAAAAGGGTGATATAAGAGAGGAGCTAATTTCCCGAAGTGTGACTTAGAATATTGCCACTATTTCTCTTGTGTTATTTCATGCGATGTAATAATGAATTTTATAGTACTATCTATCAAGTAGAAAAGCACTGATTGACATGCATGAAATACATCTCTTGTTGGTGATCAGCTGCCTGGTCATATATTGAATAACAGTATTTTCAGCATTCAAAAATACAATAAATATTGCAGGAAGGTACTTTAAATGGGCAAACGTTGCTAATCAAAGAAAGCATACTTTCGAATTAACAGCACAACGTACACTAACTTAAAGGATATCGCTCAGTAACTCAGGGTTCTGAGGGAGTTTGCACAAAATATGAGACAAGTTTCACTGAGCAAAAGAACAGCTTTCAAAGTGTCTCTGCTCATCGCAGTCTCCTGTAACTTCAAGCCCTCCTTGTGTCTGGAAACACCGATTCCTACAGATTGCTTGTTCCAGACAAGCTCAGCAAATTTTACACAGCAACGAAACACCTGTCAAACATGTAGCCTGTAAAAAGTTTGCTTTTAATCTGGAACACTGTATTGAATAAATGAAAACTTCAAATGGAGCCCTAGGGACAATCTTGAAAAATAAAGAAACAAAACTCTTCCAGTAAAACTGTAAAAATGCGCTGTCTTGGGACAGCACCGTGGACCGTGGTGAGCAGTGTAGACCTCTGGATCACTAACAAACCCAATCTCTTGATCAATGTTTTGAGAAATGTGTTTATTTTTTTCTGTAAAGGAATTACATACAATTTTATTTGGGAAAAAAAGGCGAACCGACCAAATACTCAACTGCAAGATCAGCTGGTCTAAGTTTCGTCCTTGTTACAACCGACTCTTCTAGGACTGCATTTCATGCACGAGGTCCCTCTAGAGTGCGGTGGCTCTCACCCTCATGCTGCATCACAAGCGGGTTTTACGAGAACGAAGCATGAGCCTCAAGGATTGCAAGGGCCTTCAGTTTAGATGAATTAAAAACTGTAGTCCAAAACGTGGACATAAGATCAATTTAGGTCTCTCCAAAGCTAGGTGAGACACAGGATTGCATTTGGTCTTAAATGTCCAAATCTCACCTAATCTGCAAAGCAGTTACGGCAGCTCTTCCCCAGAGTGGTCTGTAGAAATGTGGTTTGCTGGTGCAGCACTCGGCTCTTCATCCATAAAACATTTCATCTTCAAAACTGTATCAGAATCTAGTCCTTAGGTTACAGTAAATCCCAGGTGTATCTACCTACATATGACGGTACGTAAATGATAAACTTTCCATATAAGAAAACCCATTTCTTTTTCAACAATATCAGTTTAGCCCTCTTTACATTTATGTATCAGCTCAGAATTTAAAAAGTAAATGCTGAGGATTCCCCACGGCCACAGTTCTCCTTCCCTCTGTGGAAATCTCTTTCTAAAATAACTCACATTCAATTACACAGGTCACTTGTGATAGTGACTTTTCTTGGTGAGCCTGAAGAAAAGTCTGCAGTATCTGAACCATGAAAAATTATGCACAGGATTTCATTTTAAAGACGTGCCAGATTAACAGAAGGTAATTGGGGTAGATTGTGAATGGCACCAGCTGCTTATTTGCAAATGCTACAGACACCACTTCTTCTTGCTTACAATTTCTACTAGGTACTTTCCTAAACTACTATAGCTTGGTTTTAGCTATCATCGCCCCAAGCCAATACTCCGTATTGACTTTTGTTGTTGCCTTTTCTTGCACCGGTTTAACTCATCACTTCTACTACTACGTCTACAGCTGGAGCCCTTCTACTACTATTCTATGTAAGCAAAGGAGAAACGTTAAACAACGAGAGATGGTTTCAGATGACTTTTTTCTGTGTAATATTCTTTCCCAGATTTGCAATCTGCACTATTCTAGCGTCATTAAGTGTATCTAGCTTGAATTTTAACACAACTATATGACAATAAAAATAATTAAAAGCCTTATACCGAGTGATGGTTGGAGGACTCCGCAGGCAACCCCTCCTCCCTCCCAACGTACATCTTGATATTATTTGCAGAACTACTTTGAAGCTACTATTCTAATACCAGTTTGGGATTAGAAATTAGTACATCACCAGAATGATAATGAGAGACATTATACTTTCCTTACATACAAAAAGATGAAAACCGGGTAAGTTTTAGAACTTTCTCAGGAATTTATTTAGACACTTTGCACACAGTGAATGTCCTGACCTCAAATGAGATGTCTTAAAAATAAAAAGGATTCCAACAACCTGAAGATGCCACATCCTTGACTACATCCAAGAACATGCACCACACCATGCTGGATATCAACATCTCTTTGGTCAAAAGAACAAAAGGATCACTTTCAGATCACTTTCCCACTTTCCTCTCTTTTGTATTGAAAGCTATTTTAAACCTATCATCTGAGCAGATTCAAACTCTAAATTATGAATCTTCCTTGACTATCTCAAAGAGTTTTATTTAATATAAAAACATGCCAGAGGAAATAAGATGTCCTGTAATATTATATCAAATATGCAATTTGCAATAGCATTCCTTTATTAAAAATGCCAATTATAATTTCACATAAAATTTAATTGAGGTCATTAACCTCCTGACAAGTTATTTCTAAATTCTTTCTTCTAATAAGATTTGTTATTTTAACATTTTCCACATCAATGCTTCTTTCACATCTATATACTGCTTATCTATTTGTAAAGATAATAGAAATTGCCCATCATTTGGTTGTATCATTGTGCTATTAATAAAAAGCTATCTATTTAACTGCTTATCTGGGAGATGAGATTATCATTTATGTGCAAAATTGTAAATGTGATCTTCTTAAAACGATAATTTATTACAACAAAATGATATTTACTAAAATTTTGGTAAGGAAAAATAACACTGAAGTTATGGATTAATTTTTAAGGTTGCTTTATTTTTTAGTCTTGATTAAAAGGCTCAGGAGAAGTGTAATCTTAAAAAATATAATTCCTTTTTCCATTGGGCTTCCTGCATCATTGCCGTGTACTTCGCAAAGTTAAATACGGCTTGCCAATTCATTATGTAGGCAAACAAGGGAGGTCATACTCTTCACTAAGAGATCTCAACTACTTGTTCCTATTTCACTCACAAATAATGTATTGGCCAGGACAACTAAGATTATTACCTCGGAGGTTTCCTAAGCCTCATGGGATGCTGCACTTCATGCAAATGCATGTGGCGGAGGGTACCTTGGCTGAAGGGCACGAAGGTTTCCTTTTTCACAATAAACTTGCCTTAGGTATGTTTGCCATCGACGTGCAAGTAGTCAGATATTCAAGACACAATTAATTCTGTTTTCAGTCCTTCGGATATTTAATACATTTGGGAAGGTCATTTATGCTGAAGTGTAGTATAAAACTAGCTCTGGACTGAAAAAGAATAATAATTCTACCATCAGTCAATCTTATCTAAATATATTCATTCATATTGTAATATTATGCATTTAAACCTCAGGGAAATTAAAAAGAGGGAGGTTGTTGGTTTGTTGTTGGTTTTTTTTAATATATTTTACTAATAATAGGCATATAAAAAATAAGCAACAAGGAAAAATTTGCTTTTCGTAAATAACATCCTCTCTTGTACGGTTCCTGTACTGTGGGCGAGTCATAGCTTAGTGTACACACAACTGGTGGAAACCACTGCTTTACTGTAAAAAGAAATGGGAGACAACTGCTGGGGCAGCGATTTGTGTTGCCGAGTTGAGTACGTTCACTTCCAGCGGAGAGTAAAGTGCTGCTGCTGTTACACCCTCCAAGATAAAAGAGGCAGCGGGCCTCCTCCCGGATGCGTGCATCGCCTCACCCAAAACTAGGCCAGTACAGCTGTTCCTTCACCGAAGGACAGCCTACTTTCATCCTCGTGACGGTGATAACTGAGTGAACAAAGTAATGGGGTCTTAAGTGGATCAAGTGGAGCATATAATTGAAATTAACATCACTTTTGAAAGTTGCACTTAGCTATAATTAAGATCGTAATACGCAAAATAGCAGCTTATGACCCAATATTCCCTATGTGTCCCTTTCCCGTTTTCTATTAAAAAAAAGAACTATTTTGTCTTCTAGAACAGAGCAAACACTGAGAAGGAACTATTCCGCGCCGACAGGGCGCCGCAGAGCAGGATGGGTGTGCGGAGGGTGGTTTGCTCAAGCTCGCGGCTCGCCTGCTTGGGCTGGGTTGGTTTATCCCCTGGCTTAGCCGTCACCCAAAAACCTAATGCCAACCTAAGGTATTAAAGAATCAGAAACGGTTTTGTGCAATACAAAATAAATGCCCTGATTCAGGATAAAGAGAATAATTACATCAGGACCTGTTTCATTTGCACAATTTTCCCTCTTTAAAACTCTTCTCTAAGCTGACTTTCTAGGTCTAAGGGTCCTCGTTCTATGCTCCAGTGCTACCACTCTGCCGCTTCTGAGGATGGGAGTTCTACGAAAAAGAGAAAAAAGAAGGAAAAAAAAAGAAAAATAAAAGGAAAGATGATGAGTATGTTTATTTAAAACATATCTCATCGCCTCATTGCCTTTAAGAGATGGCGACCACAGTGCAGGTACAAAGCATGGTGGCTCGTGGCTGCAGATTTACTTCCTCTGGACTCAAAGTCAGTAACTTAAAGTCCTTTCTTTGGTAGACTCAAATTGATCATGGGGATTTTACCATGCTTTTCGCAGGAAAACTGAACTATGACTTCAGAAACACATAACGGAGAGAGACTGGAAGAAAAAAAAAGACAGAGTCTGTTGCCATAATGGCTTCATATGCTCACCGCTATCAGGCGCACACGCGGTCTCAGAAAAGTGAAATAACTTTATTTTAAAACATACTGAGTCTTCCTGGGAAGCAGCTGTATACAAAACACACTTTAAAAAAAAAAAAAAATAAGGACCAAAGAAATGTTCCATTTGTTTTCACTGAAAGAAACATAACTGCAAGTGCCTGCCCTTGAGTGTTTACGTGGAAAAGATTTGAGAAATTAAAGAATTATAGCTTTATGTCAATTTTTACCTCTGCATTTGTAGTTTCGGTGTAAGATTTTATCCTTCTCTTTCTAGTAATTTTCTATTCTCTTAATTTCTTATGTTTCTCTTAAAAATATTTGTTCACCAAGAATAAAGTATAGTTGGTATACGCTTCATGGTTTATTTCTTGTTAGAAAGTAAGCTTTCATCCTGAGTGAAAGAATACGGATAAACTGAAAACTGAGAACTGTTTTCAGCCACTTTCTGTTGCTTCTTTACATAATGATGCTGGTAGTAGTGCCGCAAAGAGCACCCGCATGGCATCATTTCAAAATCGGGTTTACAAATTATCTAGCAAGACTACATTGTGAATCGCTAAAATAGTCAGTTAGAGTCATATTCATTGTCCGTATGTTAAATTTTCCAGAGAAACCATTCTATCTTATTTATCATCTATTTAGTTAACTAGATTTCAGACACATATAAATATTTACACGAGGATTACGGCACTTTTAAAAATTGTGACTTTTTCTCCATTCAGTGACTGACTTAATCCTAACGGACAACTGTGTATCTTTTTAATACTTTTTACAGAGGGAAGAGAAATGACAGAAGGGAAGAACGGGGGAGATGACCACTTTGCACACTAATACTTTCTTTCACAAGGAAACACAGGCCAGAAATTTATGCGGTTGCAGTGAAAATGCCTTTGCCAAATACCATTTAAATGACCACAGGTTTTGTTGATATAAAGAGTTGCTGGGAGGACAGGATTTCACTCCCATAAATAAATAAAAAATAATCACTGCTCCGTGAAAGGGAGCGTGTCGGTGCATCCCAGGCAACCAGGGAGGCTCTCTCAGACACGCACGTGAAACAGCCGCTGAGATGTGAGCGAATTTATGAAAACACAATTTTTGCTACCATTTAACTAGATCCAGCTTTGGTAACAGTAATAACTCTGCATTTTGCAACTGAGAACCAGTCCCCTTAATAATCTATTGACTTTCAGATGTATCACACAGTGAAGAAAAACCACCCCGTCATTCGTGAACTGTCTGAACTTGATCAAGCGTATCCTAACTGATAAGGACAGAAACTTGCGCGATCTGTTAAGTATGGAACATAAAACCTATGCTCACTTCAGCTACTCGGTGAAGCCTCATAAAATTTTGAGAGACTTACACTAAGCTAATCATATATTGCTGCATCAACTGAGCCAAAAAAATACCCATAAAAGTGTTCCTTTTACGTACTGCAAAGCCTCCTGAAGGGAGCGGAGGGCGCGAGGAGCAGGAGAACCACATTTTTCAGTGTAGCCCAAGTAACGAGGTCAGCGGGGCTTTGTGCTTACCCGAGGACCGGCTTTCCGAGGAGACAGCCTGCAAACCGTCGATATCATAAATTAATAACATTTGAGTGTCACAAACTAGTGCTTTTAATAACTGGCTTAATAAAAGGACACCGGAATCTAAGAAATCTGCCTTACTCCGTTATGTGATTTTATAAACACGCTTCACTTTTGTATTCAGTTTTGCTCCTACAGGGTTATGAGGAAGAACTTAGTGAGGAAGGTGATGATATCTCCGCTAGATAATCTCTGCTAGATTGCCAAAGAGACTGATTCCCGGCTGCACTCAGGCAGGGAAGGTATTAGTTTAATACAGACTATAACAAAACAACGAGGTATATAATCTATGTATCAAAATAGGTATTTTTCAACTAGCTGAATGCACGACTCCTTTTCGTTAAAAAGTGCTTTCATGCCATTAAATCTGTATTTGTTTTTTACCTTAATTCAATAACAGCAAATATATTTGACAAACTCTAAAATGTTACAAACTCAATTACTCAAATTGTTTTATAAAATCCTAAATGTTCGCTGAAGTTGTGAGCCTCGTCTCATCACTGTTCTCCCAGAGAAGCAAGGAACAACACCCAAGCTAAATGACTTGCCCGCGGCTACCCATTCCATGTCGGAGAATTCCTTTGGGTCCAAAGATCCCCGTCCAGCCCCGGTGTGCAAATCACGAAAATCTGCTTCATTCACAAACTGTAAGTGAACAGCGTCCTGGTAGTTTTTGGCATAATTATTGACCTTCATCTAAAACACAGCGTTCAGAAGATACGGGGCTCACCTACCCTGAATTTTCTCAGTACTGTATACCACCAAACGCTATTCCTAAGAGAGTCTGCGTAGACAAAATCTTCACGACAGCGGGAGTGACCCTATCCTTTTGTCTAGACCTCCTATTTTCTAAAACCCACCTAAGCTGCAGACACAGCGATCAAACCCGTACTCTTCAGTTGTCTTTATTCTTTCTCCCAGCCATCCGGGACACCATTGCTGACCTCCCAGCCACAGTTACTCTTCTTTCCACCCCCTCATTTCCAGGAAATTGTGATTTAGTGCGTTCTGGCAGCCCCAGCAGACAGTGGCGGCACAGTGAGCGAGCACCGGCCAGCTGCTGAAGCTTCCCCGCGTCCCTCAGCTCCAACTCGGGACTCCTCTCCCAGACAGAGCTTTGCATCCAGAATTGCAGAGCTGCCAGGACTGATGACACCATTGGAAGAGGTTCTTGTGCAGCAGGCTGATGATGACCGTGATACCACAGCAATTCTGGCTGAAACCAGTCTGCCGGTCCCACAGCTGAGACCCACGGATGGCAAGGGGCTCCTCACGTTCTGTGTCCTGCTGGCCAAGATTTAAGCCAGGCTGTTATTCCGGGCAGGTCAGATAAGCCTCAAGAACCTCCAGGTGATTTTAGGCTGATCCTGCGCAATGCCAACCGCGTGCTGCCTGTCCGGAGAGCCCAGCTCCAGCCTGAAACCCTCTCATAAATATCAGCCAGCGCATCCCGGATCAGCTCCTCGGATTTCTCCATCCTGGGAGAGGTCAGCGGCTGGTGGGACCCTGCTGGTGGCCACTCCCCGGTGGAGCAGCTGCTGTGTAAGACGTGTTGGCCAAGGGGCACCCAAGGCCCAGGCAGGGCCCAGCCCTGCTCGTGAGTCCTTCGCTAAGAGAAGGCTAAAACTGGAGGCTCAGACCCAGCTTTCTGGTAAATATTGCACTGCACTACCGCTGAAGTAAACCGAAGAGCTACACACACGCAAACAGGGCCCTCCAAAGCCGGTACAGATATTTGTCCTCTTTCCAGCCGAGCTAGGTGAGAATCGGGTTCCAAATGGCTCGTTCTCTTCCTCGCCCATAAATCTGCTTTCCTGCCTCAGCTCCGGCCAGAGGACAGAAGTGCTTTCAGCCAGAACGCTCCTGGGCACTCCCCTGCAGTTTGGAGTCGGGCTGCTTTGGGCCAGGAAGCAGGCAGAGCTCAGGTCGCCACGCCAGGTTGTTCCGCTCCAGCTGTCGGGTTATTACGAAAAAGCAGTGACCCCAACTCCCGTCTGGGTCTCTAAACGGAGAGGGGCAAGAGCCTGGCACCTCCCGCGACCTCCATCCACCTCCGCTTCCTGGCGGTGCCTCGTTTCAGCACAAATCAGAGAAGGAAAGCGTTTAAATTTGGGTGGACTTGACTCCTCCGATAACTCTCACGTTTTCAGGGTCTGTTCTTTCCCCCATTAGGGAGGTAAGGAGTTTAAGCAGATGGCAAACGGCGCAGCCGCGGCGTATACTGCGCATATACCCTACGGGGGGAGAATCTCACCCTGCTTCGGACATCGCAGTGAAGCGCTGCCCGTGTTAGATGGAAAGTATTTCACCCGCCGCGGTCGGCGTTACGTACGGGCCTGGAATATCGCTTACACTGACACTTTCCCTGATTGCAATTAAAAGGTGACATTTTAAGAAAATCATACTGGTGAGCTGAGAGTTGAGAACCAGGTTGGGTTTTATTCTCAGCTTTCAGCCAGACTCCCTCTGAAGCACGAATAACACCCTTACATATTCTTATCTTATCCTTTAAAACAGTGGTGCAAAGAGAAGAGGGGAAAAAACGCACATTTTGTATTAAACTCTGAGACGACATTACGTCCGTGTTTGGTTTCTGGTTTGGAGAAACAATCTACTTCGGAGAAACCATGAACAGAGGAACAATCTTATCTCTATGATTTTATCTGGCAAAGGTCTTAAACACCAGCCGGCGTCTGTGCCAGACAGACACTTGCTTTAAACCGGGAATATTTCCTCAGGATAAATGGCGATGGCTGAGCTGAAAAACTAACCAAACAAAGCCAGAAAAAAAATTACAGGAGCTTCAAATATTATGACGAGTCACTTCCTCTCTCTTGTGCTCATCTCTAAATATGTGAACAATATTTTGCTACTTCGCAGACATTTTTAGAAGTCGCATTAATGCGGTCACTGAAGTGGAGTAGCCTGTCACCGTTTACCTCCGTTACATTCCTTCAGAGCAAAAAGAAGCAGAAACAGCAGCTACTGCACCAGCAACAACATTAACAGCACATATAACAGATGGGAACGCTCAAAAGCAATTAAACAAATTCTGGAAGTCATTTTTCAGGAGTAAGTGCCAGTTTTACGTACTTAATATGTTTTCTGCTTTGTTGGACAGAGGAATCTCAGCTACATCCCTGAGGGTATACCCGGGGCGGGTGAGAGCCACCTGACAGAATAAGAGAAACACAACCAGTCAGGCCTGATGAACTTTTGAGGAAACACGGGGAGAGGTGGAGGGGAAGGGCAGAGAGCCCTCTGCTGCCATGGCCGAGTCCCCGGTTCCTAACGGCCAAGAGGGAACCCGGATGTACCGGGAGCGCGGTCAGGGAGAGAGACGCCTTCCCGTCCAGACAGTTCCAGCATCTGGGTGGTGTGGAAATCTGAAAGGTCTGTATTTGTATCACGAAACCTTCATACAAGAACGTCCTGCTTACAAATGAGGTTACTACAACACAACGATATAACCGAAGGGATGACTCCTAGGCAGTAATGTGCTGTCCTCCGAATAATCCAAAATTTCACGTGTCTTCGTAACTACTTTTTAATTGATATTTTATTTATGATTCGGTTTTTGGCCAAGCCAAATTTGGTATTAAAATAAAAACCCTGATCCAGGAAATTCCTCCTTTACATATACATAAGCAAGTTTTTCCTATTCAAAAGTGTAATCTCAGATAGATTTTTATTCACATTAATACATGAGAAAAAAAAAATCAATAAATATGACAGCGTCTGGAAGCTAAACCACGTATTTTATAGGCTTATTAAAAGCAACATGTGCAGAAACTCAAATATTTGTTCTACGGGACTATTCACCATATTACTCCCGAGGTAGATACTAGTTAACAGTGATGCAGAAAGCAGTGTGACTGTTTCAAAGGTAGGTACAGCTCGCTTTTTGATCCAAAGAACTGGAAGCGGAAAGCAAACCCAAAGATTTTCTTCCCTTTTCAAAGGATAGTACTTACACTATTAATAAAAAAAATGAAAAATAAAAAATAAAAAACAGAAGTAGAACTATGAGGAGCACAGGCCTCTTTTTATTCCTCATGGGAATAGAGAAGAGGGAAAGAAGGAAGGCTGCCAGTACATAAAAGTAAATATCAGATAAGAAAATCCTAGTCAATATATTTTTTCCTTCAGTCAAGCTATTTTTAATACATACAGTCCTGTCTCTTTCTAGGAGACATATGTTATTGGAGAGATTAGTTTTGCAGTACCTATTGCTTCTGCCAGCCTGCATCAAAGTAAATTTAGAGATGTGCTGACAGTCTAATACCTGCTATCAGGTTCTACCTGTAGATAAGAGGTGAAAAAACATCTGTTGAAGGCCACCCTTAAAAAAAACCAACATCTTGGTTGGTTGGATTCCACTAAGTTTCCAAAACCTCAGTCTGTTGAGCAATTTCTTCAAAAATAGTCAAATGCTACTATGAGGGATATTAAAAAATAAAAATAATAATAATAAAAGTAATCCACCCTCTGATTTTAACATACACAGTGATAATTTCTGAGGTTATCTCCCACAAACTTTAAAATTAATTTCAAGTTATGAACTGCAGCATAAAATACAAGTAACAGAGCCGCTGTCCCAAACTAATGAAATACATTTGCATAAGCCTGATTTGGGAGATTCTCATCCTTAAAGGCAGCTGGATGAAAAGCAGCAAATATTAGTTAGACAAGAAATACAGCAGAGGATGAGTATACAAACCCCCCACCCTCTCAGATGTGCTCAGTCCTGACTTTTCCTTGCCAAAAGCAAAGAAACAAAACCTTTCCCCCCCTTCTTTTCCTGTTTCAAATCAAACTAAACTAGGAAAAGGTACTGACACCTCTCCCATTTCAGTTCTGCGGGAAAAAGGCTGTGTCCTATTTTGCCTATTTCTCAAACCAGACCTTTAAAAACAGGCTTCAAAACACCCAGGTGAGACCCTCATGGAACATATGAACGAGTGTGCAGACGCACACCCCCCCACCCGCCCCCTCTTCTCCTTCCAGATCAAAAGTTGTCTTTGTCCAAAGGAAGGTGAGAGAACGGCACGTAGGATATTGCATAGCTACACTCACGTTCTTCCTCGCATTTCTCACTTCAGTTAAAAACTTTCATCAAGTATTCAGTATTTCTAAGGAGGAAGTCAAGGGCTGCCCCGAGAAGCTGTGGATGTCCCATCAAGGCCAGGCTGGATGGGGCTTTGAGCAACCTGATCTCGTGAAAGATGTCCCTGCCCACGGCAGAGGGGTTGGATACAAAAACTGTCTGAGACATCAAATACGGTATCTCATTCTCTGATGGTATCTCACACATGCAATCCGATTTTGGGCAGAGGTACAGAAACAGTTCCACCAGTTCATAAAAGTATCTCAGATGTTGTAGGAGATGCCCAATGCTGAGACTGAAGGAAAACAGAAGAAGAGTTTTAAGGACTCCTGCACACTCTGTGAAGAAGAGAAACACATGGTTTCAGCAATGACTCCAGTGTCTCAAGGCCAGCTGAAGCTAATTTTCAGCAGCAGAAAGAGAAACCACCTTGAAGTTGCTATCAAGAAGTTACGGAAATTGAGTTTGCTTTGGTTTTTTTTTTTTTATACAGAAGCGATAACCCAGCTGAAACACCTAACTCTGTACGGGCAGCCGCTCTTGAAACAGATGAAGGTCAAAGTAGTAAGAACTGTTTGCAAACGCTTCTCATCCAGACAATTACACAAGGGTGATCTAAGCACTAGAAAGTTTTTTTGAACTCATCCACTATTGAAGAAAAGTGTACAAAACATCAGGTTGGTAAAGCTCCTTTAATTATTGTAGAAATTTGCCTTCCCCGTCACTTCCATAGAGTTTCAGCACAGTGTAGTTCCATCACTGAGGCCTGCGAATAAACTGTATTGTTGTACAACATAATCTCCTTTTTGTGTTTAGGTTTCAATTAGGTTTAATTAGAAGGGATGCGTCTTACTTGCAAGGCACTGTCATACTTTCTGATCACAATTTTTTAACTCACTTTCTTTTCCCTTAGTTTTTTCTAAACTCCAGTTCCTACACAAATATTTTTGTCTATTATTTACTGTCAGAATGACGTACAGCTTCTAAAAATAAAAACTTGATTTTTCCAAAATTGTACTATTTTCATCGTGACATTAAAATATCTTCTTTTTTAATCAGTTTGACCTAAATCAGGGTACTTCTTAGACCAGGACTACACATTCCTTAGCTCGCCAGCGGACTGACTTACAGAAGCTGTAGTTCCAATCCCTGTTCTCACCGATAAGAGGGATTCAGGACATCAGAGAGATCACGCAGCACTGTGCTGCATTATCTTTTCCCCACTGGAGAGCACGCTGTGTATCATGGAAGGTGTACAACCGAAATGTTAAACATTCAGATGAAGAAAAACCTCACGTTTCACTTTCATCTCTTAAAGTGTCTCCGGCTTTCTTTGGCAACACAGTCGAATCTCTTTTGTTTTTCATTCCCAGTGCTTTTGTAGTCATAAAGGCTCTATACTTGTTGATAGGACAAATTGGTTAAGGTTGCACCTTCTGAAAAGCCAGTTTGGCTCCCTCGACTAGGAACGTTCCTGCCTGTCCCAGCTCAGGTGTTAACGGAAAACTCAGGACCCACTGATTCTAACTGGAATGGCACAGAGGTACTTAGGAAAGTGGAAAATCCACTTCTTAAGACATCCAGAATTAGTGTTGTTAATGAAAGAGCCTATATCTATAAAGTTATTATGCTTATACCAACTCACAGCCCTCTAAGGCTCAGGCTTGGCCAACAGTATTTCTGGTAAGTAAACACATCAATAAAACCCAACCAAACAGAAGAAATACAGATGTCTTCCTGCATCATAAATAGAGCATTCACATTCACTCCTCTTAATTTTCCAGTGTATGAATTTGATCTTTCACAACTAGATATAGCTCTCAGTTATTTCTCTCAGAACTTATTTCTGTCTGATGTACCGGTTACTCATCTATAGACAACACTTACTAGAACAGACTGCATTAACATAACACTTACGAGTGCTTGTTTAATATATAATTTTGTTTTTCCCTCATACATATGCATGTTCTTGCCCTCAGAATTTATTTTATGATCAGTGTAAAATTGCCACTAGTGTATTACACGCAGAGTGAAGGGTCTCGGAGTTATGATTTAAAGAAACAAAATTAACTAGAACACACCAAGATAAAAAGCAGTATTTTTTAGTTTCAATAAGGAATGTCAAATAGTATCTGAAAAACACAGTATAATATCTGAGAACCAAATACTGCAAGAATACTGCTTTTAAGAAGGAACAGTCTCTTATTTTACGAATTCGAAAAGCCACTCTCATCACCTTAAAAATTCCAGAAAGCAACTTGAAAGCAATATCCGGAAATTCAGCTTCTGCAGCTCAAGACCAAGGGAAATCCTGACTAGATGAAAGGAAACAAAATAAACCCATCAGGGTCCTTAAGCACGGAATGAACAGGCCACCAGAGAGACTCTGCCACCTCCGCCCTTGGAGATGCTCAAACTTGCCCGGAAAGACCCTGAGCTATCGGCCAAACTTTGACATGGCCCTGCTTTGAACAGCGTCTCAGAAAAGGTTCCTTTCCAGCCTGAAGTTTCCTCCGTTTCTGTGATTCTAATGTGAAGGAAGAGGTGGATTTAAGTGGTGAGCTATGCTTATTAATGTAAATACTCAGGAGGTGAGCTGCATAAAGCACCGACCCACTGCTGAAGCGGAAATTGGTAGGTGTACCAGAGGTCCCGCTGACTAATATCCCTCCCAATGAGAAACGGGAAGGTTCCCTCTCCCGTATTTTCTACTTCCCTAGGAAAGTTCAAATCAATTAACAGCTGAGTAATCTTCAAAGCCCTACCCAAGGTCAGTACATCCGTCAGGACCGGAGAGGAATTTTGAATCTTGCCATCCTCCCTTTCGTGAACTATGCCAATTATGAATCAAACAGAAGATGCATTATATATTTTCAACGTGCGGCAAAAATAACTGATCTATTTACAGCATTCACACTGATTCAGCATCACCCAGGGAGGTGACTCAAAGCCATTTTAACAGTTCAGAGAAAAAGCCTTGGAAATTCTGTTAAGAGTTTTTCAGTATATCAGGATAGCTGCAAAGACAGAAAGGCTAGTCTTTTACTGACAACTTGCTTACGGGATATAGTCTTAAATGCACAATTAGTGATATCTCACTATCTTAAATTATGATTTTTTATTGGTTGTATTTGTGTGCTTACTCCTGGCAGAAATAGAACACTCGTTAAAACATCTAGGTGTACAATGGAGACTGAATCACTTTATCTACAAAATACTTACAGACACCTAGATGTGATGTAAGCTTCCACATGCGACCCTGTGCCGTAAGCCGTGGTTTAGAGAGCTGGGCTTCAGGACATTTAATATTTTATCTCAATTTAATATTTTATCTCAACTTAATAAACGACAAAACTCTCTCACACGCAGTAGACGGAGGCACTTCTCAAGAAGACAGAGAGGTTGGCCACCGACTCACTTGACAGAAATAAAAGTAGAATTATGTAACCATGATTTGGTTGAGAGTGTCATTAGACGGTGAATACATGCAGTGAAAATCTTCATCTACCGAGAGAAAATCTGTTGGTTCCATTTAGTAGGAAACTGCTACACATCAAATATTTATATATCTGCAGCTAGTAGATTTCCGACTCAAGGCCCAAATCACGTTAAGGAATTATCATCCCTTAATGCTGTGCACGAAGACGCATTGTTTTGTAGGTATGATACTATTAATTCTGAAATGTAGAGAAGACAGAAGAATCAAAATCTTTAGAAGGGAATTCTACAATTAATATTTATTTTAGAGATGTTTCCCCATTTTCCAGAAAATAATGGAAAGAACGTTCTTAACTTTCAAACGAGATTGAAATGAGGTTGGCTAAGGGGGAGGAAACAAACTGAGTTCATTAGACATGAAAGTTTTCTTTGTGGATAGTAATGTCTGGCTATGAATAAATTAAAATGATTGCAAATGTGCTATCTTAATTATTATCACCATTATCCATCAGCAATGGGGAACCGTGGAATGGCCAAAAATATGCATGCAAATAATGAAAACTTTGCGTCTTATTCTTTTCTTGCCGGAAACCGAAGTGACAAAATATTCCCTGAAGGCTGGAATTACCTCCCTCGGGCTGGAATCATTCTCGGGTAAGCAGGATCTTGATCAGTACTAGGAGTCAAAAATGGAAGCTGGCAAATCCATGCTTACCGTATGATGTAATGAAACCACAATTGGTGAAAACCTGCACCTACACTGCAGGTCATACAAAACCCATTCTGGATTAATATTCTAGTAACATTGAGCTTATGCAAATATGAGGAAATATCTACAAAAAGGTACCAACATTGAACCTAGAAAATGTATCCCCCCAAAAATGTAGTTTGGGGACTACAATACAGCAAATAAACAAGAATCTATTTACCTATGGTTTTTGTTCTTTTCTATTAATTCTGAAGTATTTTCCTGTAAACTGCTATGTGACTTATTTTAATTAATTCCGGAGCCAAAGTTAAAAATAATGCATACACAAGTACGTTATCTAATTAGAACGTGCAGTTACAATGGTTGTTGTTGAAACTCTTTGGTACGACTAATCAGGAATGTAGGTGGTTTGACAGAACAAGAGACGCTCATTATCATACACTGTCTTAGTGTTTTATACTTCTTTTTTGTGAATTCACACATGGGTTTGAGTAAAAACCAGGGGGGATGGGTCTTAACTATTTACGTCGATTAGGCTTTGAGATTTTCATAATACATTTTTCTGAGCACACCTCCTTTGGAGTAAGAGCAGGAATTACTTTCCGTTCCCAAATCTTTGAAAGCATTTTATAGGCTTACAGACTTTGGAATTACTTTTGTGTATCACCTGAAAACCATCTGTTCTCATTTTCATCCAAATTCCAGAGTTCTATACACACTCCTCATGTCTGTGGCTGTCTCTCCTGTCTGCCGTGCTCGAGTGTACCTATATGAGTGCGTGGGGGTAGGTGGGCATACAAAATGTATGTAATTCGCAGTGTTGATACCTACACCCTTCTTATAACTTATAGTCAGGTAAATGTCAGATAAACTTTTAAAACAAGTATCTTCTTGCGGCCTTCCAGTACCCAAAGGGGGCCTACAGGAGAGCTGGGGAAGGACTTTTTACTGGGGCATGTAGCGATAGGACGAGGGGGAATGGCTTCAAACTGGAAGAGGGCAGGTTCAGATTGAACATGAGGAAGAAGTTTTTCCCTGTGAGGGTGGTGTGGCACTGGCACAGGTTGCCCAGAGAGGGTGTTGAGGCCCTGGAGGTGTTCAAGGCCAGGCTGGAGGTGGCCTTGGGCAACCTGGGCTGGTGGGAGGTGTCCCTGCCTATGGCAGGGGGGTTGGAACTCGATGATCTTCAAGGTCCTTTCCAACCTAAAGCATTCTATGATTCTATGGTCTTCCATCTGTAACATAAATTACTCTTTTGAAACTCAATATAAAACGGAAAAACTAAATAGGAATGTGAAAGTCAAAAAAAGAAAATCAGAAAATGCATATTTCACCTTCTGCTTATCACAAAAGCAACAGTTTTAAAAAATAATGCTGTTTAATCTTCTGCCTTGTAAGAATATAGACAGTCATCAATCAATATGAATGGGAGTGTAGTAGTCCATTATGAGTAGTGTGTTATAGTTTTCCAGTCCTTACAGTGGCTGATAGATGAATAAAATGCAAATTGGCTGAGAGATGAATAAGCTGTTTGGTCAAATGTTCTCTTTAGCAGAACTAGTGCAATTTCACTGCAATGGGTGGCATTGCTATGATTTACAGTACTGGCAAAATCTAGACATTTCCTCCTTTTTTTATACTTACAAAGCAGGAAAAAATATATTTTACATTCATCTTCTCTCAAGAGCTAGCAAATAGTTTCAAAAATATAAAGAATAAAATATGAATTTATGAAAATCTTAAGGCTGTTCTGAAATGGTATAAAATTGGCGGCACTTGCATTTAATGTCCCCGTTCACCTAATGAAAACAGACTTGGTAAAACTCGAAATACCGCAGCCAGCCTACTTCTCTAATTATACAATTTACTGAGGTGAAAAATGGAAATGTATGCCTTAAAACTAAAATTTCCATGGCTACAACAAAAGAAGACCTGGTAATATCACCTCGTCAACTCCTACTTCCAAGATACATGTTCAAATTGTTTTCTCTTGTCTTTAGCAGAAATTTCCTCCCTGTTTACCACTGAGGCTGTGCCCAGAGTGACCGTTTTTGTCTTAACTTCGATTAAACTACTGCAGTCCCGGTTCCTGTTTAATGTCTTCATCACAACAGGTTTAAGTTAACACAGTACACAGAAAGCTGTAAAAAGTGAAGATGCCAACGCACGTACTTTTTTTAAATTCCTTTGGCGTAGCTCTTCAAAATCCAGGATCAACTCTGCTTAAGTTACAAAAATCTTGAGTCCTGCTCACCTTAGCAAGACCGTTAGCCCTCAGAACTCTCGAGCTAGCTCTGAGTTACGGCCAAGGAGACTGACGTGTACACTTCCGTTCTGGCTTTTGGGAAGATTATTGGCCTCAGTCACTTTAAGTATATCAGATAATAAAATGTCCGTAATAAGAATACATTTTAGTTTTTTGTTTTCAAAATATCAAGCAACCTAAAAGCTGTAAATGTTTTTTTTCTATTTTTTTTTTTCTGCTAAATTACTCTTTGCAGTGAAAGCACAGTGTAGCATATGTGCCCTGAAAGGCATTCCCAGCCAATGCGACCATAAATCGGAGTACTTGGGGGTGGGAGTGGGGAGAACAGGCCAGAGGTATTACTGAGAATTTCCCCCCCGCCTACGTTCTGTGCCAACATTGTGTCAACAAGAAGGGATTTATTCTACTGGACCTTTCCGTTCAGCTAGGCACTTCCTGTTAATTAGATCAATACCTGTGTCTATTAGGAGCTGGCTTAATATTCTTAATGAAGGTTCATTTAAGGTTCATTCTGGCTACAAGGCAGTTCTTTTCTCATCTGTTAGAGACCACTTTTCAGACTTAGTATTCATTTGTAGGTTGTAAGTGATCTTCATGCTACTGCTGATACCAGCAGTAGAGGCCCACGGCCTGGAGATGGGTTGAAGGTCAGCAGGAGAGCACCTGGAGCGCCGCCCGAAGGGAAAAGAGCCCATCGGCCAGGGAGGTGGATTCATCGGACGCCCGACTTAAATGCCTCTACGCAAACGCACGTAGCGTGGGGAGCCAACAAGAGGAGATAGAGACGTGCGCACGCCTGCAAGGCTATGATCCAATCGGCATCACGGAGACGTGGTGGGATGGCTCCTGTGATTGGAGCGTCGAAATGGAGGGATCCAGGCTCTTCAGGAAGGACAGGCAGGGGAGGCGAGGAGGGGGTGTCACCCTCTATGTCAAGGACCAGCTGTAGTACATGGAGCTCTGCCTGGGGATGGATGAGGAGCCGACTGAGAGCTTGTGGGTCAGGATTAAAGGGAGGGCACGGACAGGTGCTGTTACAGTGCGGGTCTGGTGCAGGCCACCTGACCAGGAAGACCAAGTGGATGGGGCCTCTATAGATAGATAAGAGCAGCCTCACATTTGCAAGTCCTGGTCCTCATGGGGGACTTCAACCACCGCAGTGTCTGTTGGAAGGACAACACAGCAGGGCATAAGCAGTCCAGGCGGTTCCTGGAATGCATCGACAATAACTCCCTTCTCCAAGTGACAGAGGAACCAACGAGGAGGGGTGCCACGCTGAACCTTGTTCTCACCAAACAGGAGGGGCTGGTGGGGAACGTCACGCTCCAGGGCAGCCTTGGCTGCAGTGACGTGAGATGGTGGAGTTTGAGATCGTTAGGGTGAAGGTAGGAGGGCACACAGTAAGCTTGCTGCCCTGGACTTCAGGAGAGAAGACTTTAGCCTCTTCAGGGATCTGCTTGCTGGAGTACAGTGGGACAAAGCCCTGGAAGGAAGAGCGGCCCAAGAAAACTGGCTAATATTCAAGGACCACCTCTTCCAAGCTCAGGAGCAATGCATACCTACAAAGAGGAAGTCAGGCAAAAATGCCGGGAGGCCTGCCTGGATGACCAAGGAGCTCCTGGACAACCTCAAACAGAAAACGGAAGCCTACAGAGGTTGTAAACAAGGACAGGTAGCCTGGGAGGAATACAGAGAAATTGTCCGAGCAGCCAGGGATCAGGTTAGGAAGGCGAAAACCCAGACAGAGGTAAATCTGAGAACCGCGACTGAGACACTTTCACATTCCACAGGATCCTCTGGTCCCTTTCAAGAAGGTGCACATGGCTGTAGTGTAATTTATTGTAATATTTTCAGTCTGCATCTTCCTTATTTTAACAGGCATCAGTTAAACTAGTCACAGCCCTTGGAACTAGTGAATTTCTGTCTGTTGAGAGGGCCAGTTCCGTGATTTCATATAATTTTCAAGATTTTTGGACATTAAACATGGGATGTGGAGGTCCATGACTTGAATTCATCTAATCTTAGTGTCTAACAACCCAACTTTGATCCCTCAAGGCACAATAACAAATACCTACTTATTAAAAAAACAAAAGTTTTACGTATATGTGTATCAAGAGAGAGAATATATTTCTGCAGAGGACTACTTAGGAAAGCACACGTACATTTGACTATTATTTCTTCAGTATATTAAAATATTTCTCACAGAGCTGAGTGTATTCCGAACTTGTACCAGCTACCATGAGAAAGACAACCCAAATTTGTCAGCCAATATTTGAAGACCCAAAAGGTAAAAAAAAATGTTTTACCTGATCTACCTAATTTTCCCAGTCTTTTTTTCAGTAATCCCTTCTGTTGTTTAGAACAAGATCTGCTATTGTGTTCTATGTACAATTCCCACAGTAGAAAAGTAAAGACGTAAGTATAACATGTTTTCCATAAGATAAAATATGGCTTAAGATATGCCAAACATGAGACTCCCTGTCCTGTTATCATTCATCCAAAAAGCAAACAAGGGAAAATAGCAATTTAAACTCCACTGCATTGAGGAAATAAATCTAAGTTAAACATCCCACCTCCTACCAAATTCCACATTGCAGTCTGAACTGAAGGAAAGCACGCCGATGATAATAAACTCAAATGCATAATGCGATTTTCTTTCTAACGATATTTCCACTCCTTCCTGAAAGATAAAATAACGCTGTGGAAATAAGTCTTTACTTGCAGAACAAAACAAGCATGCAATAATTTTATTGCTTCCAGATTAGAGCAGATAAATGCATTTGCGGCACTTCGGCAAGTTGGTTTCCAGTGAAGGTCTGCCATTCTTCTAACTGCAGCACACTTACTGACCGCAGAGCAAATACAACCAGCTCTAGAAAATGCACTGTTTGTCCTTCTTTACCCCCTAATTCGGACGTACAGAAAGACTAAAAAGTTACTATTTTTCCACAGTGGAATAATGCAGTTACTGTTTCCTACATTACTCTTAATAGTGATAGAAGGCAGTTTCTCTCTTGCCTAGCTATTTTAGCAGTAAAAGAATTTAGATGTAAAATATATGTAATACGTTACTTATTCTTCACACTTCATAGCTTTTCGATAACTAGCTAGTTCTAAATAAAATAATGACTGGAAATAAATATAATGGGATGTCTATGAGAAGCACGTACGCTGTAAATGGATTGCACATTTAGCTGTCCACTAATACAGACAGTGTTTTTCTCTACAGCTGCAATTTTTAATCCAACTTGTTTTAGAAGAAATAATGAATTTTAGCAGTCTTTGCGAATTTGGGAGAAAAATTTAATTTTTGTAATTAACTGTAGGTATATTGTGGCACTTTACATTCCTGAAAGAAGGGCGTCTAAAAACTCCTAAACTTAGCTTCCTTTATTTTATAGTCATGCAATTATTTTCCAGAAAACCTCGCCTCAAGACCTAAAATCAGTTTACTGGACAGTGTTAATTTCTTATGAGAATAGCTTAGTATATTGGATAACATCCATTTATTACTTGAATTTAATTTAAAATTTAATTTCATTTTAATTAAATTCTTCCTACATGTTGAAAAGACCTATATCTAACCACATTTAACTCCACAAATGACTTTACGTTAACAACCAATTTATCAATTTTCTCCATAGGGATTGTACGTACAGCATGAATACACAAAAGCAAAAGGAGAAAGGAAGACGAAGCCCATTCAGCCACATTGTGACACGCAAAGGGGGGAAAAAAGCTTATCTACTTAATTCATCTGATCTAAATAAAAAGAATTGATGACATCTGTTTATAAACAGTCATACTGTTTGTTGTTGTTTAATCATATTGGTTAAACAATGGCGGGTAATAAATTCATAAGCCAGAGAAAATAATCACCTTTAATATTTATTACATTTAGCTTTATTGATTAACATTATTGATCCTCAAACCCTTTGTTTTGTGGGTACTCCCCAAACAAAACCTGCCTAACCTAAAATGTGAGAGACAGCATCGCAGGGCTGTCGAACAAATGAATAATAAGCCAAAGAAGGGAAAATGTAAAGCATCATTAGGGTCCACGTTGTTCTTAGGTTAGCAGCAGTTCCCACAACTTAGCAACTGCTGTCATCGTGTGAGAAGCTGAAGTATAAGCATTAGAAGAAACAGTGTGAAGCCTAGAAACTTAGAATCATCATGCTCCAAGTTTTTACCGGTTACATTAAGCGAGATGCAGAAAGTTTAGAAAAGCACGATCCATATTTAGACTGCTTAATTCCACCTCTATCGCTCTGCCTAGTGTTTTCTATTTGCTTGTTCTTGGCTGTCATACATGTTTGGCCTAGATTAAATACTGCCACGAGCATTTACCTAAATCTCAACTTTACGACAGAAAGACGAAACAACTGAGACTGACATCAAAGAAGATACAAAGCTGAGGATAAGCCGCAGTAAGAAAAAAGCCCCAGCAGTGCACAACCCCCAAACCGTAAGGAGGTTTATAAAGCAAAGGCTTGAAATACTTATCGGGTGAGAAGGTGGAAGGGATGTTGTTGCAACAACTGCAGGTGTTTCCGTGTCAATGGCAACTAATTTTAGCATTTTGAAATGCCTCTGGAGCAGGAGCCGGAGGCCAGAGAAGATGGAAGGAATTTTGAATGGCATTACGTGGTTAAATTTTGACAACTGAATCCTACACTCTTTTATTTAAATACTCTCTTCTTATCTTCACCTCATAGTGTTTGGTGTTTAGGCAAGCATTCCCAGAAGATAAAAAAGGCATAAAAGTACATTCAAAAGCAGTTATTTTCCTCCTCCTCTTTCAGCAACCCCAACATTACATACCGATTTCTGCTCTGGCTTTGTTCAAATTTATTTGTGTGCCTGAGAAGTAGATGAATTTTCAGAAGTGTATTTTAGGTAGTCTACAAACACCTAGAAGAACATCTCCTGCTTTCTTCCTTGAAACTGTTCATCACAGTCTCCCCTGAGGCTCTGGGTACTTCTGCAAAGCCCCTGAACCGGGCGAGTTGGCAAAGAGAGGGAACGAAGGCTGACTGTACTGCAAGTTCTGCTGGGGGGGCACCAAAGCCACAAACTCAACACCTTAGCGCAGCTCCAAGGCAAAACAAAGCAACGACTTTCCCTCCCACATCTAGCAAAATAAAAGCAGAGGTGATACCGGCTGTAAAGGAGTCTTCCCAACGTACTGTAGAAAAGTCCCTTTTCCAAATCGGAAGTCCTTGTCTTGTGGCATTGTAAATATAGGTCTGGTGGAAGAGGACGTGGTGGCAGGTCCTTCTCAAAAGATGACCATGTGTCCTCCTACACAAAGGATAGCCCTGCTGAGCTGGGGAACCCATGTGAAAGGAAGGGGCTGGGTGCAATGGTGAATAATTCTGCTCTTGGACATGTAGTTTGGTTTGTAACCTCACAGAGAAATGCACAGTGACGCGGCCGTGAGTGCAAAATAAGGGCACCACACAAAGGGTCTGAATAGGTTTGTAGAAAAACCTGGGGCCATGGTCATGGTCCACGCTTCTGTGTTACAGGAAAAAGTAAACCAGAAACTACAGAAGCAAAATTGGAGTGGGCTGCGTAGGAAGCTGAAAAGAGGTTCCACATGTTTGTGTTCTGGAAACTGCTCCCAGGATGCAGAAAAAAAGACAGAAACGTTACTGAGAAGACAAAGTTAAAATGTATGTTTGATTCATGCAGCAAAAAAAAAAAAAAAAAGAGGCATAAAGATTTATCAGAAACAGCACACATTTCTGGAAGAGAGGGAGCTTGTGCCGGAAGGTCAGACTTTCCTTAAGCTATTCTTAAGTCCGAGTTGTTGGCTATATCACGAGGATCGTACAAGATTTTTAAAGCTAAAGATGAGGACCACCAACAGGTATCGCAGGATGCCTTCAACCAAGATATGCGGCAGTTTGTTGTGCTCATGATGTACCTGACGGCCACAAAGTATCCCTCCCGTATCTTCAAGTGAAGGGTAGGACACAAGTTGGAAATATTCGAGCAAGAAGCCACAGAGAATTGTCAAAATACACTGACGGCGCAACAGAGGACAGTGAAGCAAGGATACATGTGAAGTCTCAGAAATAAAATGATGAAATGATAATGTCTGTTCTTAAATAAGCGTATTGATGTAATAATCAGATCAGAAGCTTGAGGGAAGGACGGCAATCAATAGGACGTTAATACTAGGGTGCACGGTGTACGGGGAAGACAGAATAGCATGTTACCATTGAACGGATGCTCTTTATCAGTAATCACAGTGCACGCATTCAATAGATCCTTGCAAGAGCAAAAAAAAAAGTAAATAATAATAAAAAACCATTATGGTTATACTTCGTTTCCAAAAGGGGTACTATAGAAAAAACAGGAGAACTTATTCAGGAGAAGGAAAAAATGCGATTTAAAAGCTGAATGTTTAAAGATGATGTAGAAAATGTGTAAGAATAAAATTCTCGAGCCTCAGAACAAATGCAATAGTCCCAAAGAAATGAGGAAGGTCCAAAAAGAAACCCGTGTAGCTAAAGAGTGAGGATAAAAATGGCAACCAGAAATGAGAAGGAAAAGTGAAGCTGTGTCTGAGTGAGGAAAACCATAGCGAGGGGATGACCATAAACTCTGGCACTTTATGTGACGAAATGCAAATAAGACAGGCCATTAAAAAGTTTTGGGAAAAAGTACAAAAAGCACAAACTCAAGTAATAAATCCTTTTTAAAGCACATCAGAAGCAGGAAGCTCATCACGGTTCCTTCAAGATCAGCAAAGGCTCAAGCTCTAAAAGAAGCACCAACAGCCAAATGAATGTTTTGCATCCGTGGTGACCCGCAGTCTGCGGAGCTGCCCACACTGCCTCTCCTTCCATAGAGGACTTAATAGGTAGAAAAGGGAAAGTAAGGGGCAATGGAAGAGATCACGGAATAAACAGACAAAATCAGTAGCACCAAATCACTAACGCCAGACACTATTTATCCAGGAGTTTTAAAGGAACTCAAGGATGAAAGGACTTAACTCCTAATGACGGTGTGTAAACTCTCACTTAACGCTGTCTCCACACTGGAGGCTTTGAGAATAATTAACCTGGTGAGAATTTTAAGGAGAGGTCCAAGGAAGACCTAGAAAACTGCAGTCACCCAGATAAATAAGATGTTATGGAGGAGAGTCAGCTTTTGAAAGGCAAGACCGTGCCTGGCAGATCCACCGGCGTTTTTTTTAAGGAATAAACATGCTATGGGATCCATCCGATCTGGTTTACTTGGGCTTCCATGTGACATATGGTAAGTTCCATCAAGCAGCGGCCATTAGAGAAATCAGGCTGCTGTCAGACAAAAGAAGTCCCTTACCCAGAGCCGTAATTTGACGGTAGTATGGCAAGTGAGAGTATGGGGTAATGGGGAAGTACCGCAGGGAAGAGGATTACTAAAAGAGACGGGAATAAGAGCCGTGCTGTTCAAGAGATTCAGACCAGAAACGACGCAGGCAGTGACGAGTGAGGTGACACGACTGTGCTGATATCAAGTTATGCAGGACCAAAAGGACAAGCGCCATCTGTTAAGAGCCTTACAACAGCGAGTAACTGAACCAAGCAAATGGCATATCCAACCAACGGCAGAGGGATGCAGCGCAACATAAAGAGAGGAAAAAACCCAAACCCAACATGGGCTATCTAACTGACTACTCCTACTCCAGAATGAGATCTTGACATTTTTATAGATTGGTTTTGTACATTTCTCAATGCTCAGTAAAAAGAAATAACTCAAAATGTTAGCAACTGTTAGGAAAGAAATCGAGAATGCAACAGAAAACATCGTTATGCTTTCACATAAATTCACACAAATGCTATTCAAGTTGTGTTCCTACCCCTTCCGAGGAGACGTACTTCAACGGTGAAGAAACAGAGGGGTGACAAGGATGAGCCAAGGTACGGAACTAGCTAGAAAAGCACGAGCAGCTGGAAAGGAAAATGCTGGAAGTTCTTGAAAAGGACTAGAAGTTATTGAAAGCAACTAGACAAATCTACGGAAGAAAAATCCATTCAAGGTACGCGTTCTAGCTCCTAAATCTCAAACGGTTTAGAATGGGATCGCTTTCCAGAGCAGTATCATTATAGGATTGCCCTCTTCATTGGGCAGCTGTCACTGGTTACCGCCAGAGACACGATACCCGACACTATCGACTTTTGGCCTTACCTAAGGCAGTGTCTGTTCTTGCATGTTTCTGAATAGCAAAACAGACAATATCCCAACCTGTAAAATCTTGACTCCTTTTTACGTACACTTTTTCACGGCTTTTTTACTACCGCAGTTTACAACCAAGCATGCCCACCCTGCAGCGTCCAGGAGTAGCTTCACTATGGATAAAAAGATGCTGTGGCCTCCTCCTAAATCAACAAAAGCTCCTCTGTCACTTCTTTTGTTAAGCATATGCCTGAAAACCTGTTTCTTCAAGACGCTCTGTAAACACATAAGCTGGGAAACTAGAGATCTTGCTGAAGCAGCTCTCGTCTAGTAATGAGGGGCGGGGGGGAGGGGGGGTCCCCACTACACATAACAGAAGTTCAGCTTTAGTTCGAACTAAGGATCTATTTTTCGCTTCCTATTGCCCTCCTCTGTGCCTGAAGGTGGCAGCATCCAGATGCTAATAATTTAGCAGTTCTAATCAAACGGAACATCAGTTACTCTTAAAAATAAATTTGATTTGCAATTTAAAAATGAATGGTTTAACTAACAGGTCCTCAAAGGATACAGGGATCAAGGGCAATGGGTTATACTAATTAATTTAAAATAATGCCTCAATTATTTTGTTGTAATCATGCACAATAGGTGTGCAATAATAGGTTTTGAATAATAAATGCAAGTTATTATGTTCTAGATGATAGACTTTCTTAAAACAAATTCATAAAGCAAAACTTAAGAAAAATTAGTATTCTCTTCTATTTATTACGTCTGTTCCCAGCCTGTTGCATGTCAGCAAGCAGAGGGCATCACCTGGTCATTTTAATGCATCTCTTCAAGAGCTACACATAATGAAAATGTTGCTTCGTCGCTTTCTAAGAACTTCAACTGCGGCATAACTGGCATATTTCACAGGGAAGGAAATTTGATACAGAATTTGGGAAATGAGACGCACAGGCTCGGCATGGATGTATAATAATACGTCAGAGGTCTGAGAGCAAATGAGAGAGCGATGCTGGCAAACGCGCAAACACTTACTGTGGCCTCATTATTGTCTGCTCTGAAGTGGACACACCAAGAGTGAGCAGAAAAGTGACAACGGGAAAGAGCTTTAGCACTTGTGCTTTTGCATTTTTTATGAGGATGGCAAATACTGCTTCCACTCAAAGGCCCCGTCCTAGAGCAGACCACACTTGGTTAGGGGCTTGCGACGGGATTTTGAAATTATGTTAAAGTGTACCATTTAATTTTATGTAAAAAAAAAAAAGGGAGAACAATAAAGCAATTTCACAGATATTTGTATATGCCTAGGAGGCAATAGAAAAGCCATGTAAAAAAGTAATCACGGACCGACATGGCTAACATTCAAATGGTTTCCTAATGCTCAGATTAGGATCTCCTTACTTACTTACTGTCAAACCACATAAACCTCAAGAAATCCTGTAAGCGGAAAGTTGTTGGAAACTGGGAGATTTTAAGGTGAAAGATACCATTTATCTTTGCCGTTCCCCACTTGCAAGCTTACAAACATTGCTGGAAACTGAATTCCGAATTGAGTTCACGGGTCTGAGTGTTAGCACTCTCAGCTGGCCTGCAACGTGGCCGGGAAAGACGGCCGTGCACTACGCGCGTGACCCAAATGTCAAAGGCCACTGCCAAATTGGATTTACCCTGTACGCAGCTGAACTCAAAGAACGGGATTTTTTGCAACTGATGGAGAGTATCATAAGTAGACAACATCTGACTAGTATTTGGGAAGTGCACTTGGATAAAAAAAAGCATTTTGTAAGTAAAAAAAAAGCTGAGTGGTTTAAGCAGGGCGGTTACATTTCGGAGTGGGATCTGATCGAGGCTGTCTCCAGCACTGAATCAGCACGAGAGACTCACCGCACGGCACGGGCAAAGTGGCGTAACTTCTGTCATTCTTTTCAATATTAATTAATGTAATAGCAAACAAACCTGGACTTACCACCTGTTATTAAAATCACATTATGATTCCCTATGATAAGACTGCCTCTTCGATTCCTTCAAGCTTTACTAGAATAATTCATTCTGGCTGAATGTTTTTATTTAAGATAAAATTTGGGGGAGTATTTAGTCATTAAGGTTTCAAAATGTTCCCAAAGGAAAACGAGGTACAAACACAACATTGTGCCTGTGCCAAAAAGCGCTAACGAAATTAGGACCCCAAAGCTTTGAATCAAGGACTTTAAACTGGGCAGGAAACTTCGGTGCTACGGTTCTCCATGGGAACTAATCTATATGTAGGTTGTCCGGACTGTAGAATTCTTACAGAATTTATCTATATCATACGCTTTTATAAAAATAATGTTCATAAACAGGACTATTTAGTTTAACATCATGTCAGAAGAGTTCATTGTCGCTGTGTTTTCAGACCTCTCACAAACCCTCCCACAGACAAGCAAGAGCACAAGTAGTCCTACAGAGTGGGGAGGAACGCTCCAGCCACGCCGGCGGCGCGTCCCAGCCCAGTCTCTCCCACCTACTCCCACTGAGGGAGGAGCTAGAGACTGGAAATTTGTGGTACGAGCACTTTGTGAATCTCAAGTTTACCACCACATTGACAAAATACTCGGTTTCAGAAGGAAATATTTGTGTGTCAGAATTCTTGGGCTTTTTTTAGTTTGCCTTTTTTTTTTTTTTCCCCAAATCAAGAGATGTGCGCAAAGAAATCAGGAGTAGAAAGAATATTATTGAAATCATGAAGTCAAGCACTCCAGCTGAGGCTCTGGTTGCCAGCACAGAATTAACAAACTTACACTGCTCAGATGGATTATAACATACCCCGTAACTCCCAAGATCACATACGCTGTGGCTTAAACACTTCAGCTTTTCCAGGACACTGAATAGATCTCCCATGGAATCAAAGGGCGGTAATGAAGGAGGCTGTTCACTGCAGGACCCCTGCCTGACTCGTTAGAGAAATGGAAACTAAGTAATAAATAAAATAAATCTCGCAGAGAGAAAAATGGATGGCTTCCTAGCTAACCCTCCCGAATTCTATCCTACGGAAACTGGTTAGTTGTTTTGTTGTTTTTTTTTTTAAATTTCAGTAATTGAGGAAAGCAGATTTCTCATGCTTAATTAATACTGCATAGTCTTTTTTTTTTTTTTCTTTTTTATTACCTGATTTAGTGATGTGGTGCTGTTAGCAGAAATGTTTCCTCCTCGCAGATGAAATGGAAGCGGATAGAAATTGTCTATGAATAAAGCCTTCCGTAACACTCAGGGCTCTAAGAAACCAAGCAGTAAATGTTACCCACATTATGGAGATCTGTGACCTTACGCCCTCGGTAATTCTGTTTCCTTCCTACAAATTGGGGTTAATTCCACCCCTCACCCACAAGGATGTTATGAAGATTAATTAGTGTTTGTGAAAAACTCACATAATATAGTGATGAGCACCACCGAAGAACTCTTGAGGAAATTAATCATTTCTTCTTTAGAGCAGGAACTGAATAGACTACAGTAAATAATATATGGGGCAATGCAGCGAACAACGAGGAGACAAAATATTGAAAAGCAGCTTCTAAGCTGAGCCTTATTTATTTTGTGTACTTAATCAGACCGGGATCCTGTAACTAAAGATCGCTGTAATCCGAATGCGAAAGGTACAAACTAAGAGTGGAGGAATAATCCTGACTCCTCACCCTCCTAACTTCGGAGTGCTTTGCGAACACAATAATGTTCTCTTATTTTTTTAATATAGCACTAACGATTATGTTATAATGCTATTTTTATTCCAACAGACTGAAGCTCCTGAAGCATTTTGAGACGCGATAATGGAAGACGCAATGAAATATCTAACTGCTACATTCAAAAGCCATATTGACTCCAAAGAAAGAGACACAACAGGGGCTAATTCACCGTCGGGCTTGAGATGAGAGCCAACGCAAACCCACTTCTGTGCCGATGAGCGATGACTGTAACTCACTGTCCACGAGTGATAATGCTGCAGAACAGAAAATAGGCCAACTTGACTTTTTGCTTCAGCAGAGCACGTGAGAGAATATAAACTGCATTTACATTAGAATATGAAAATAAACATATAATTAGTGCAGCATTTTCAATAAAGTATTTTTAATTACTGGAGTTGAAAGCTGCAACTTATTACAATCGTAGGGAGCACGTTTTTCCTGAACTCCCGTTGTTACAGACTAAAATACATTATCTGGTAATCTTCACCAATTACAAGCTAGCAGTATTTAGCAACACACAGTGCTGCTAAAAATGTTTTTAAATAATCTTCAATAAATGCAAGTTTCAACTTTTGCTCCGATTTTCCGGTTTCTAAAAACAGACTATTTGAGCCTTATAAATCTTAGAAATCTAATTAGACAATGTTAAGTTCTCTCTAGCTGAAGTCACAGATGTTTCATACTGGGAAAATCAGCAAGCCCCAGGGTTTGTTTGGTCTAGCATAGTGTCAAATTTTCATGGATAATTTAATAGCTAATAACTCTAATTCTTTCCCGTAAACCAAGAGATGATAAATAATGATTGCTCTAAAGCCATAAAATTAACCCTCCAGGCTAAAAAAAAAAAAAAGATAATTCAGGAACCATTGAGGAGATTAATTTCTGGTACTTACTGTTTCTTTATTACTAATTGTCCCTGAGTTGTATACATCTCACAATAGGCAAGAAAATGCAGATAAATCCACTGAAAGTGTGTAATTCAGAAAGAAATATACATCAAGGATGCCGTACATATCTTTGATCTGTTTGCACACACCAATTAGATTTCAGTGAAATAATTTTATTTTTTTCTTATTGACTTCTAGTAACAACAGTTTATGGTCACATCCGATGTTTCCTCCAACAAAATAGCAGTTTCCATCTAGAAAAGTGAGATTTTCTGCTTTGAAAGTTTGCCTTTTTAATTTTTTTTTCTCTTTTGTGAAATTGTCAAATAAAACATAAGAATTCTTATTTCTTTAAATAGAAGTAGACATGCAAAGGTAATTATTGAGTTTGTATTCAAGAGCCTGCGTTCTGTGAGAAGATAGATCGATTTTTTTCTAAAGAACGTCAGAGTAACATTTAGCTGTTTTTAATAAGGCCAACAGCAGGTTGGGCCTTATTTGTTTGTACACAATCATTAGCTGAGTAACTGCGTGGAATGAACTGGGTACACCGGGTGAACAATGCTCTGCTGCAAAGGTTTCCCAGGTTCTTTTAGAAGAGCCACCCCATAAATAAGATGGGTTTGCAGATAATCGTCTGTTTTCTCCGTTCCATCAGACTACTTGGTAACAGTTTTTCTCTCTCCTATTCTTTTTAATGCAGAGGAGATGGGTTTAGTTTTAAGCAGAATGGAAGCAGAGAGCTGGCAATAAATAAAGAATGGGAGTAAGGGCTAAATGTGGAAACTCAGCAAAATTCAGCCAACACATAAATTCTAAAGACAGACTACAGTGTTTGGGAATAGCGGTTTGTCTAATCAAAAGTTATGTGCAGAACTGTGAGGAGACTCTTACAGAATTATTCTACCCCTGGAAAAAAAACCCAACGCAACAGGCACTGAACATACAGTCTTTGAGGAAAATGGAATTCACGTGGTCATAAATTAAATGACCAAAAGACAAAACTTGAAAGTTATAAACAACTGTTCTGCATCTCTGTTTCTTGTAACTACTAGTTTTAATTACGCAAGAGAAGCATACCACAAAGAACTTCAAAGACACAAAAACGTACTGTGCATTATGAGGTTAATAATAAATAATCTGTAAAGTTGAAGTTGATTAATTCAGAAATGAAAGGAAAATAAACTATCCGAACAATTTCTAGTGTTTTGAACTACCCGGAAAGACTACAAAGAGTTCAGTGATGATCTCAATTCGGTATGCAGATCCAGCCAGAGAAGCGAACAAGGTGTACAAATGTGTGCAAAACAAGACAGAGAATAATACAGAGGATGTTCCAATACCGTTACATATATTACTCTTTAATTTTAAATGCCATCTGCAGTCATAGTTTCTCAATTTCAAGAATCAGACTGTGCAGTTCAGAAAATGATGAGGACAATTGCCAACTACTCTGAAAACTCACCGAAGAACAGAGATCAAGGGCATTACGTAAGAATATGAAAACACAAAAAATAATAATAGAGAATTTAGAGAGGAAGTTCTGTTTTCGCTGTCTCAGTTCTAAAATAGTTGCTTAAATAACTGAAAGAAAAAAAAGAATAAAAAAGTTCTATGTGACAGAATTTCAATCCTCTTTTTACATTAAATGTTTGTGTACACGATCTAGCCATGGAAGGACACGAATTAGCACAATACGCTAATTTCCCAATTATATCTGTTCTTACTGATCTCATTTGAGAATGCAAAATGCAACATTATCCGGCCAGTGTGTCAACAAAGAAAAGTTCTTCCGCACTTTTTTATTTCTTTTTTTTAAGCTAGATGTTGGTTTGGACTCGGCTATGTAATTGATTTTGAGATATTTGAAAGCCAGAAAGTTTTCTTCTTTTAATTCCAGTTCTTTTTTTTTTTTTTTTTTCCTTTTCCCATGGTAGCAAGTTTGCTTAGCTGAGCTTCCCAGGACCTGATGAAAAAAAAAATCTGAAAATATATATATATGTAAGTTGATGGAATTTAGAGCCTGGGGAAAAGACTACGTTCAATTGCTGTGTGATACACTGATACAAATATTGTCCAGGAAGGCAAAAAGTAACAGCAATATTACTTTCAGCTTGCTTTGACAGTGCTCGCACACTAGTTGGGGAAAAAAATTAAATAAAATGGTGTGACTCTTCTTTAGGTTTGGGTATGTATTCTCAAATGCTGCATGAACGTGTAAGATTGAGAAGAGCGAGCTGTGGTGCTGCCGCAGAAGTCTGGAAGTCTGTTGCCATAGGTAAGATGAGGACTTCGATCGTGTCTTTTTCTTTGTGAATATTCTGTGTTCGTTCTGATAGCAATGCCTTTTCTAAAAGTTATGCAAGTACTCTGCCATTACACATTTAAATAGAACTCGAATTCTTTTTTTCCTGACACTGAGGAGGGATCTCTCCCACGGCACAGCTCGGAGTATTAAACAAGTACTTAGACTATAAAGACGTTTACATTAGTATCAAACGCTGCTCTTTCCTCTTCTCTACAAATCTTTTTGGAAAGAACAATGGCATTATTGGCACGTACCGGAATTAAAATCAAATGCAAGTCACACTTCTACAAGACTACAAAACAGTCTACAGGATAATTTTTAATAATCTGCGCCCACGGTCTTGTTACGTCTTCTAAATGCCAGCTCAGCCTCAAAATCAGCCGGCTTGTGCTAAGAATTCAAAACCTTGACGTTATTTTGTAATTAAATCTGTCTTGGGCAGATTCAGCTCTTCTTACACTGGTCTAGAGTAGCTTGCAGGCTTAGGTACATAAATAATTTACTGGTTTAACAACACATGACAGATCGGCTGAGCTGTGGGAACTGTGCGCACGGCAGATGAGAAGCAAATCCAGTTAATTTAGACGGCAACTAAGGGACAGCAAAATACCTTCCTTTCCGTGTTTTACTTGTGTTTAAGACTGTACACACAGCCAGTCGCGGATCCACAAGGCAGCACAGGAAGGGGCTTCCCTTCTCCTGAGAAAGGTCTCGTGCAATCACCGCTGTTCGGGTTTTCCCTCTCACACAGACCATCCAGCTTACACCTTTTCAGGGGCTGCTGAAGGACATATCCTAACCTGACAACAGCCGTCTCCCTAATTCCAGTTGACGTAAAAAAAAAAAAAAAAAAAAAAATGTTTTCGTGAGAAACGGATTACTGAAAAAGCAATAGAGAATCAGGAGCTTTTAACCTCAGATGTACTGATCAATATACAACGTGTAACAAGTCTTACTCTAAATTGAATTACAAAGAACAAAGTTAATTACATATTTAACTTTTTCCCTGAAAATACCTGTCACACTGTCCATCTTCTGTAGTTTCAAAAGCTTCTGATCTTTGAAAGCCTCTTTTTTTTTTTTTCTTTTTTTTTTGTCTCCTATGCCAGCAAAGGAATGGCTTCTCCAAGAAGCGTGCCCTGCCCTTACGAGCTCCGCCGGCTCCCAGAAGATCCGGCTGCTTCCCACCCGCCCCGCCTCACCTTACAACTCCTTATCGGGAACCTGACCCCAACCCAGAGCAGATTTTGCTGACAAATATTTAAAAAGCTAATATAGTTGAAACGGTAATTTTTTGTGCTTGCATCAGCTGTGTCTGATGTGGTGTTTTATGAACCCTTCAAATAGTAATTCTGCTTTTATATACAGCACTCCATCTTACACTATATTTTGTCATGATATAAAGAGTTCCCAATAAGTTATGTATCTATGTATTTTCTAGAGAGAAATAACGATGGATGTGTGTATAAACCCCACGATCAGCAAGAATTAATCTTCCTTGGCATGTAAGTGGGGTGGCTCCCTTGTTCCCAGAGCCCTGGTGCCTACAGCGGGTGGGAGCCCTCTCACCCTCTTCCACTGCCCGCTGGGGTGGGTGGGATGTCACCCCTCTCTCCAGTCCCTCTGGGATGTCCCCAGAGGTGGGGACATCCCACCCTCTCCAGAGGGACTGGAGAGACCCCACGCACTGCAGGGTTGGATGACCTAGAACTTGCCTGGCAGGAAGGACTCCAGCAAGCACGCTGGGTGTCTGCACACCACATTTGCTTCGCCCTAGGCGTGAGGATTACCTACAAGGCAAAGGAAGGAGAAGCTTTTATCTTCTGGCTGAGGAGCTGTTATCAGATTGATTTTCTTGCCTGAAAAAAAACTGTGGCAGTAATCCCTCATCGAATTTTTGCCTTTCTATAGATCGCGTGAAGATTCTTCGTCCTCAGAAAAGAATGAGGCCACCATCTACACAACTCAAATCTATTAACACAATTTCCATGTCGCAACTTGTGGAAAAAAAAAAACACAACAAAAACCAAGTCAATTAAATGCAATAGCATTTTTTGGCGGGTAAATTGCAGGAAGAAATTGGTTGCTTGGGAATTATTCCTCTAGAAAAGCTAATTTCTTTGTATGCATAATTTTAAATACTTAAAAGTAATTAGGAAATATACCTCATAAGCAGTTTTAAAATTAAAAAAATACACAATAATTATCGCTTTAAAACATTTTTGCAAATATGCACATTCGTATGTTAACTGTTAAAGAAACTTCTTCTTCTAGCCTACCAATTCTGGGGCTTTGAACAAAGCCCCTACATTAATTAAATCTGCTTTGGCATCATCAGGTTATCAGGTGTTATATTATAAAGTGAGTGGAAAGTGAATTTTGAATTATCAGTATCTACAGCTTATTCTTTCGGGTTTTCACGAGCACTCAGAAAGCCCGGTAGTTTTGCAAGGCATTATCTGCCCCTTGCTCATTCCACACATCTCTGCTGGGGGAACTTCAGCAGCCACCCGAAGACCACCTCTGTAAGGAGAAAATCCCAATGAAACCGAGGTCGTGCTTGGGGTTGGGGCGAGGACAAAGCTAGAGAAGGTACACGTCGATGTTGTTTAAGAATCGTATTCTTTTCACTTGATCTCGGACTTTTCTCGTCATTTATTTCCCCAGCAAACAGCAAACACAACTATCCGGCGGGTTATATCTGGACTCTACCTCTTCCCCATACCAAGCGTACCAAGGCACCAAACCAGCATGCACAGGCACGTGCACCTCCAATCACACCTCTTTGCTCAATTATAGCTTTATTTTTGAAGTTACACATTTGCTGGATTTCTTACAGCTTTTCTGAACATAATCTTTATTTTTTTTTTGTCCCTACACAGAGATAGAACGAGAGGTAACAGATCTAAGTTGGATTAGACACTAGGAAAAAAATGCTGTACCACAAAGGAGGGTCAAATACCACAAGAATTTGCCCACAGTGGTTTTGGAGTCTCCTTGAAAGTGTTCAAGACTCAAGTGGACCTGGCCCCGAGAAACCTGATTTAATTAGACCTGCTTTGAGCAGGAGCTTGGACTAAACCCCTGGAGGCCCTTTCCAGCCTCAATTATTCTACAAATCTATGAAAGCAGTTGCCTGTGTTTTCCATTAAAATTATGTAGACTTTAAAAGATCTGAAACTGCAGAAATAGGGTGGGGAGGAGAAAGTAGTATGACGGTAGCCTAGCAATGAGTCCAATCCCTGGAGAGATTTCAGCCCTTGCTCTCAATACTGCCTGACTCATTTTATTCCGTTTCTCTTGAACGTAAAATACATAAACAAAGATGAAAACCAGGATTCCTACTTTCACCCCAGTCAGGAGGATGCAGAGTCCAGCTCCCTCTTTGCTCTCATGAATCTTAAGACACCTGTGATACTTGATTTCTGCATTTGGCATCAGTAAAGGCGGAATTAGATTTTAAGCAGAAAAAAAAGTGATTTGACCACCTCCATCTGAAGCCTGGAATGGTCTTTAGGCCACGAATACTGATTTCACAGATGCATCTAATACAAAGTCACAGGCTAGTTTCAAGTCCAAGTAGGATTCATGAAAAGCACTTTTCTCCAGCGATTTGTCTGGTTTAGGCATCTCCTGTTCAGTCTTCTAGCTACTGTGAATACCCAGTCCCCGCCCAGTTTAGACGCAGATTTTGAATTGTGACCAAAAAAGGCACAGTGAGAAGAAACTTTCTGAATTAATCATAGAATCATACAATCATCTAGGTTGGAAAAGACCTTTATGATCATCAAGTCCAACTGTTAACCCAACACTGCCAACCCCACCACTAACCCATGTCCCTCAGCACCACATCTACCCGTCTTTTAAATACCCCCAGGGACAGTGACTCCACCACTGCCCTGGGCAGCCCGTTCCAATGCTTGACAGCCCTTTCAGTGACAAATTTTTTCCTAATCTCCCATCTAAACCTCCCCTGGAGCAACTTGAGGCCATTACCTCTTGTCCTATCTCCTGTTCCTTGGAAGAAGAGACCGACCCCCCGGCTACCCCCTCCTTTCAGGGAGCTGTAGAGAGCGAGAAGGTCTCTCCTCAGCCTCCTTTCCTCCAGGCTGAGCACCCCCAGGTCCCTCAGCTGCTCCTCATCAGACGTGTCCTCCAGACCCCTCACCAGCTCCGTTGCCCTTCGCTGGACACGCTCCAGCGCCTCAATGTCCTTCTTGCAGTGAGGGGCCCAACACTGAATACAGTACTGGAGGTGGGGCCTCACCAGTGCCGAGTACAGGGGGATGATCAACTCCCCAGTCCTGCTGGCCACACTATTCCTGACACAGGCCAGGATGCTGTTGGCCTTCTTGGCCACCTGGGCACATTGCCGGGCTCACATTCAGCCGCCCGTCCACCAACACCCCCAGGTCCTTTTCCCCTGGGCAGCTTTCCAGCCACTTAATAACCCTGACTGAGCAGAAAGGTGGGTAAGATCAAGCTGCTCTCCTTTCTCTTCCGTCCTTCCATCCACAGCTGTTTCTCCCTGTGGAAAATCCCAGCTCCCAGCCCTCCGCAATGCCAGCCACTGCTCCAGGTCCAGTCCCTGGGGCTCTGCTGCCTCCTTCAGGAGCTGGACGGTCTGCTCCCAACCTGCTTCAGCCACTTCAAACCCGTCAGCTTGTGAAATCCTTGAGCCCTGGCACACTGCTGGATCCCTGGCTGCGTCACCCATACTCAGGAGGCACAACGGAGGAGACCTGGCTTTTCTCCCTCTTACCTACGCAGCAGCAGCAGCAATTCCCTGTCCAACACGTTCTGCATTTTTTAAGCTTCAATATACACTCAACTTGAAGTACGCAAGTTCACGTTTTAGGTACTAAAATGATTTTCATTTCCCCTGTGACATCTTTCATTCATCTCTTAAACTAAAGCAGGAGTGAAAACAGTAGTCAAATCTATCATCGGCTTCTCAATAACAAAAAGAGCTTCCCTTTTCAAAAAGCACCACTGACAACAGTGCATAGTTTATTAACAATACAGCTAAAGGACAATTTTGAAATGGAAATAGAAAATTATGTAAAAAACACCTAAGACCTCAGAAATTTAAAATTACATTCATGGATAAATTTCTGCTATGAGACAATTAAAATAAGCAAGCCCTCTGTGTCTTGTTACTTATGTTTTTATCTAAACGTACAGAACTCAACAGAAGAGCAAGACATTCGGTCTCTCAGGGCAGGGTTTGTCGAAATTAAAATATTAATCGGTGGCTATGAAGTTTATTTTGTAGTAAGGGAAAAAAAAAAAAAATCAATTAACAAACACAACCTGAAATGCCAACGTGCTATTCTGTCCATTTTTGCCGAATATACTTTAAAGCTTTGCTTTTAGAAAGCGAGTAAATACGGCTGTGAGTCATACTCTTCGATGTTCTTTGGTGGCACTGGGCTCACGCGCAATGCCCGTCTGCAGAAATTGTCCTCTGCCGACTGGCTGGAGCGCGGGAAGGGCTTCTGCTGCCAAGAGCTGACCAGCCCTTCCTCTACACCGACTGTCACAGGCCCGTGTTTTTGAAGTGGAAGGATCGGAGTTCTTAGATCTGCAGATCTGTGAACCTTGTTAAAGCTTTTTATTAAATTCAGCCCATTTCAGAACCGCAGAATGGTGACGTTATTCTGGTTTTGCAGTGCAAAGATACAGTCTTTTTTCTTTCCTGAATTTACATAATTCTTTTGTAAGTGAAATGTGAGAAGCATGGGGCACATTTTCCCACAATATTCTGCGGTCCGTGCCAAGCTGCTGGTATTTATTGACTGGGGTTATTTGCACTGTCTCAAATTAGGGTAAAAATGTCTTACAAGCATGTCTGGTGGCTGCATTGTAAGCCGTTATAATAAAAGTTAAAGCAAAATGCACTGAGAAAGGCTTAGATACAAATCGATACGGGGAAACCCGATACGCAGATTTTCCTCCATAGGGAAGGCAATACATCTGCTATTGCATTGTGAGAAAAGATTTGGTTCTAAACAAGTGAAATCGTACTGTCATTAGCAGAAAAAGAAAAAGCAATGCTCAAAAACAAGCTCGAGAGATGTGTTCTGAAATACCAGTGGCCAAGACAAAATGTCAATATAACCTAAAAATACACAGACTATAGTTTTATCACTTCATGTTACTTCATAAGATTTGTTATAACAATAAAGGGTGACATTACATTTTTACATCGGATATCACTTCCAAAAGCATGCGTATGTAATATCTTTCTGATACCGTTATTTTGAGAGGTGACTTCAAAGTATACCCGCACCGTTTCATAACTGCAAGCAGAAACCTCCGAAATAAGGTACATGTACATCATTTAATTCCTTGTTTAAGGGCTTGAAGTTCTTATAATTATGAAATACTTTAAAGGCTGTCATTGGCAGTGAAGACAGCTGCTTAATAATTCAAGCGGGACACTGCACTCTGAATGTCACATCAGGATATTGACATTTTTCTGGCGGCTGAGATATTCCCAGACTTTATATTTAACATCACGATGAGGTATCGCCGTATCACAACCTACACCGCGTAGCGTCTACAAACAGTAGTCTGAAGATTAGAAAGGTTACTTTGATTTAAATACAACTGATATACAGAACGCTCAGATATTTTGTGTTTCTGTGTTATAACAAGCGACTACGGTGAACAGTGGGTTTTCATGCCAAACTTTGGATGGAAGCTGCTCTGAATTCTCCCTGAGAGATCAAACCCAGCAGTGAAGCCCAGGGGAAGGGAATGTGTGACTTCCCGCTGCCCTTCAGTCGCGGGGGGGGGGGGGGGGGCAGCTGCTGTCTCCGACCCGCACACGGCGCAGCACTGGGGGTGGCTTTGCTGGGTCTGGGGACCCCCTGCGCCTCCTCCGAGGTGGCTGGAGCCAGTTAAAAAAGAAAGGAAACCTTCATGGCTCTTCACCATGAAAAATGGTAAAGTTGAAAAGGAGGCTGAGGGGAGACCCTCCCGCTCTCTACAGCTCCCTGAAAGGAGGGGGTAGCCAGGGGGGTCGGTCTCTTCTTCCAAGGAACAGGAGATAGGACAAGAGGTAATGGCCTCAAGTTGCTCCAGGGGAGGTTTAGATGGGAGATTAGGAAAAAATTTGTTACTGAAAGGGTTGTCAAGCATTGGCACAGGCTGCCCAGGGCAGTGGTGGAGTCACCGTCCCTGGAGGGATTTAAAAGATGGGCAGATGCGGTGCTGAGGGACACAGGTGAGTGGTGGGGTTGGCAGTGTTGGGTTAACAGTTGGACTCAATGTTGTTAAAGGTCCCTTCCAACCTAAACGATTCGATGATTCTATGATTCACCTGCACTAATCTGTGTGCACTATGGGTAAACTTTCCAGCTTTCCAAACTTTTCCAAACTTTTAAGTAGATTTTGAAAATGCACATTTATAAAGTCATGTATATTTAAAGAAAGATAGGAAGGCCATAGCTCATTAAAAACAGATGTTAAACTCATCTATTTCTCTAACTACAAACTCGGTATCATACACTGTGTAATTGTTCTTGGGGCCAAAAGGTCTTTTCTTCAGGGCTGCTGTGAAATGGGTGAACCCATCTAAGACACAGGGGACTTAGCGTACCTGGTACAGTAGATTTTCGAGACAGAAAAAACTTTGCTGTAATTACCCCTAATTTTAGCTCTCATTGCTTTCTAGCTAAACAAGCTAAGGCTCAATCCTCGAAGGAAAGGAATGTATAAATTAGAAAGAAAAGCATGGAAATGAAAACAACATAGAGAGAAAGTAGTATCTTTCATTAAAGAATTAGCATGAATTTAAAGAAAAAAGAAAAGTCAAACTATCAACACATCACCAACATTTATCAGCACAGCATATAACACACAGCTATACAAACAAACTATTTCAAGTTTTAGTGTCTTTATTTACTTGAAAGCAACAGCAACAGGCTTGAGCTGCAAACCCATATGAAAAACATGTTTTTTCAGAGATGGAGATGTTACTGAAGTTATTTTATAATACTGTCTTCAATAACTTCAATAACAAATCAAAAACTGAGCTGCTAATTTGTGAACTTCAATCTTACGTTCTTTTTGCTCGCAAGATTGCATCAAATTAAATATATTTTATGATTTTTTTTTTTTAAAGTTACATGTGAATGAAACAGTTCTCTCTATTGGTATTAGGCTCCTAGAACTCCCTGCAAAGCAATCTAGCTTTGGCCAAAATAATTTTTAAGCAATTTCTGCAATAGTCAAAGCTACAACTGTAGGTATTATAGGTACTGTAGGTCTTCTACTGCCACAGCCTAGTTCTGCTCTAACAAAACTATTATTTTCTTCAGCAGAAAAATACAATAGCCTGCTGGGGTATGAAAATCCAGTTTCTCCAGATGAAGTCCATCACACATTGTAAGTCAATATATAATGCTAATTGCTGTACCATCACGGCCAGTACCGCTAATCGGATTGATGAGTAAAACTTCTCTCTGTACTTCATGAAGTTCACCATATAAGCTTTAAAATAATTAACTAACTCCTCTGGGAACTATTTTGGAATGTAACCTTCTGACAGAGAGATGAAAGCAATTTTCCATGTTTTGGTTATTTGGTTATTTCAAACTTAAATGTAAGGATCTGTCAACCGCCAACATTTAGTACAGAGATACTATCTGTGTCTACAGAGCTGAAAGATACACATTTTAACCTGAAGATTAAGAAGATGCTGAATCTGGGATTTCCATATCCTAGACAAATACTGGAATCACTGGAATATAACAAAAACGTAACCGAGTATCACCTCTGTCTTAATGGCTGGGTTTTTTTTTAAAATAAAACAATGAGACTGACTTTGTTCTTTCAAGGACTACGCAGAGCTGCTTGTCCCCGCTAAGGCGCTACAGGTTCCGGATTCTGCATGAGAGGAGTCCCTAAATGCTTCTCGGGTTTGAGAATTCAAACCCATCCCCACGCTGAGCACGGCCGGACTTCAGACGCCGCCCTGCGCGGTGCGTGGCTACGCCGGTAGGGGACCGCGAGACAGGCTGCGGGAACTAGCCAGGGATCCAAAAGGACTTATTCTACGCTCCGCGATTTGTTTCCGGAGACGCACTGGCTGCAAGCCGGGCAGAGTAGGATTCTCTACAAATATGAAAATATGGACGTTTATTTCACCCCTCCGCTATGTTAGTAACTTTTTTTCGTGCCTGAGTGTTAATTGAAATCGTATTTTACTGGATAACGTGTAAACAGTTCACATGACTGCTAACTGGAATAATCAAAGAACATGTCTTTTTAGTAAAGTTTCAAAGGTTGGGATGATGCTGAAACAATGGAGTAAATCTGAAAGTATATATTCAATTAACCACTCACTACACAGTTTAATCCTTAAAGATAACACAGCTGTTAAAAACCTAGTTCAAATATACAACATAAAATTTTGCCCCGCTAACGTCTAGAAAGAGACTTACTGAAAAAGGTTCACCAAAGCTGTGCAATCACTTTGAAAACATTATGTATGGAAAGCCAAATAAAGCATTTCCCAGAAATTACCACAACTGAAATTCCAAGAGGAAAACATTTTCGTCATGTTAATGCCACGTCGATAGTATTTATTTTGGATTCATCTGTTTAAAAAATTGTTATTTCTTCAGCGTGCAAGCACTGTTTGGGTCATTCATAAAGATAACGATGGATGGCTGATTGAAAAATAATGAAACAGGCAGCAACTAATTAGGGAGAAAGAAGCAAACATTACTTGCGATCAGAACATCACTCAGAAAAGACGGTGCAGTACGGGTTAGACAAAAGGATTTAGAGCTCCTCAGCTTTCTTGGTGGAGGCAACTGCCATTAAACAGGACTACTCTCAGTAAGAAGAAAGGTAAATAAAAATATATGAACTTTCAAAATGTTTCCAAAGCATTTAGGAAGGTTAGACAAGCCAAGATATCGGAGATGAGATGCCAGTACAGAAGATAAGCTAACCCTGAGGTAGAAGTGTGAAAATATGTATATTTTTACTTCCGTTTACTAGTTCATGACAATATATGGTAAAAGCAAGCATGTTAGCTGCTCTGAAGCAGCCACACCGCGATAAACATTGGACATTTTGAGGATCGGACAATACTGCTAATATTGATTGATCCTAAATCTCACATAGGAAAGAGCTTCCTTATAATAAGTCAATGGGCAAAGAAGACTCGTATGATTCTGGGTGTAATTTAAACCTCGAAATTCCCCGCCTTTTCGCTCGTTGCCCCATCACAGCTGTGGTAACTTTTAGCCGACTATATGCATACATCTTTTACAGGTATTCTGCACCAATGACATTAAAACTACATTCTTCAACCAGTATCATCGCTTTTTTTCCCTATTTACATTACATATAAGTTCAGTTCTTAACCTTCAGGAATAACTGTAATTATCACAAGACTGACAGAATTTCACATTGGTAAATTGAGACAACTTAAATGAAGGACAGCCGACGGTGTCACTCACACAAGAATCAGTGAAAACCAGCAGAATACATGCTTAAGCGTCTTCCAAGACAAAAACTCTTAAAGGAACACATGGAATGACAATTCAGTCAAACGCTACAACTAGTCGATACGATCCGTGTGAAGCGTGCCAACAGGAGAGCGCAAAGACTGGCAGTAAGACCGTATTAACTGCAATTTATGCAAAGAGAGTATAAAACCCTAAATACCTTTGTCAACATTCCAGCTGATATTATGATTTTTTAAGTCTACTCCTTTTATACTTTGTACATTTCATTTTTATTCCTTACTACGTCAAAACGGCTTAAATTGGCCCCTTTTTGCTTTCGAGGTTCCCCTCTCAGTCGATAGCCGCCAAGCCGCGTGTTGCAGCCCCATGAGCGTAGGTTCCGCTAATACTCCCGGGGGTACCCTGAGCCGAAGCCCACACCAGCATCCGTCTCAGCATTGCCCCAGTTCAGAATTTCTTATCTCAAGCACATTGCACGACTAAGCCATTTACGGTCTTTGAAGAAGTCCTCTAAGCGCACGTGAATGTTTTCCATTAAAGGAGACGTACTTCTGAGGTGGGCTCGAGACAAGATAGCTCTCCAATCTATATGAATATTTAATTGTAGAACATTATGTCAGATGCTCCATAACTGAAGTGAATCGTCTGGCTATTTGAAATACGGCCTCTTTCACCTTTCTACAAAGTTCCAAAGTCTCCTGGCTGCCGTTCCTGCTTCTTCCTGCTACACGACCACGCTTGCCGAGAACATTCACGTTTATCCACCACACAGTGCATTTAAAACACGTTTTTTTTTTCCTGAAACTCAGTGCTCTCGCGTTACATCTAAGGCAGGGCTGCGCCAGTCAAGGTAAGATTTAGACTTCTGTTGTAAAAAAATACAAATCCAAATACAGGAAATACATTCCAACCTTCAAGCAAAAATAGAGAGATTGTGGTAAATCAAAAGTATGTACTACAGAAAAGAATATTAAAACTCATAAAGGTTGTAGTTTTCAAAATGTTTTGCAAAGCTTATCAAATGTCATTTATTTTATTAAAATTGTAGTCCCTCGGCTGACAGCAGTATTTCCTACACTTCTGAGTTCCAAAATACTGACTCATGAGAAAAAGGGGGAGATGAGTAAAACTCTGTCTTTCTCTTCCCCTCTCCTCCCCCGCTCCGGTGGGGTTGCTGCATGTGGACTTTTCGCTGTTGCTGTTCCGAATCGTTTCTCATCTAGGCGTCCCTTAAAATCCACGGGAAATATTAGAGAAAGTCCAGAGGATGTAAAAATTTAGCAGTCAAGGAATCCCACTTTTTGAAAATAGCTTGCTTATAGAGAGGAGTAATTAAAAAAAAGAAAAGAAAAGAAACAGGACAACAGCACTGGAGTGCGCTCTGGCGCTTCAATTCTGTTTCGCATGGGTACCTGGGGAACAGTCTTTTGGTAACGAGGCAGTCATTAATCCGATTTATCCCTTCTACCAAGGGGCGTACGCCCTCTCATTTGGCCTGCGCGTTAGCAGCTAGTAAGTAACAGCCCAAATCACAGGACACCAGTCTCGTTTTGCCTAAGTTGGGTAATTTGTTCCCCTGCAATTTTTCCAGGAAGCGTTGTTTCTGGCTGACACCGGGGGCTGGCAACACCTGGCAGCGCTCTTAATGACTCCACCAGCGGTTCCACCGAAACTGCTGACTGCAGTAACCCCAGCGTCACATCTACCGTAGGAAAAAAACCCCAACCAAACCTGAATGCAATGAAGTAGAAAGGTCAACGAAACAAATGTTACCGTTTGCGCTAATCCCGTTAGACTAATTGGTAAGGAGAAAGGAAGACAAAACAGCTTATACAAAAACTTTCACCGGCATAAATTCCCAAGAACGTTTTATATCAGATACAAAAAAGGTACTTTCCACTCATGAACTTTTTAAACAGTTAATAAATCATAGTCAAATTAACTTAAACAAGACAGTTGGCTATCCTCTCCTTAACCGTTACTTGAACTATAGATTCCCGGTCAGAAAATAACACAGTAGTTTGACTGCAAGCTTGACCGACTGAAAAACAAATGGGAAACAAGATTTGCAACTTAGCTGTAGGCTCGGAAAACATTTGGCACCTCTGGGATCTGCACGCTTGCCAGAGGAGGCCGTCACCCTAAAACTACGGCAAGGCTCTATTTGAAGGAGGCAAGAATTACAGACAAGCCTCATTCAAAGCACCTCCGCAAAAGCGTAACTGCCACTGAAGACGTTCAGACACGTTCCACTGTCTTCAGCGACGACGGTTTGATGCGCCTGCGCCTGCCAGCAGCGCCGATGGCACTTGGACCTCCTGAAGAACCTCAGCTCACCAGCACATTAGGACAATTTTTTTTCCCCGAAAACGCATTATTAAACAGTGGTTTTTGCATATTTGACACAAACACGTGGATATCATTCTTTTACAAGACCTACTGCCTGGTAGTTACATTTTTTGTCGCTTTTTAAATACTTAAATATATTTATATAAAATAATTGGTACAGTCCTTAATAATAGTGTTTGTTCTAAAGGGTTATCTACTTTGTTCTAAATGGCTTGTAAAACACATCAACAAACTTTAGCCGTGATAATAATTCCCCTGCTCCCCAAATATATCTACAACTTTTTTAGCCGTGATGCTAATTTTTTCCCCAAAGCACTGGAAATAGCAATAACCAGAGGTTATTATCTCTTGCGAGATAGTAGATAACATTATCTATTTCAATATTATCAAAAATTAATAGATAATATACTAGACTCTATAATATGTATCACAAAAACATTATAAAATATTTATCATGTATTTACAAACTATTTTGGACCACTACTGACATGTGCTATAAATATATTATTCATTTTTTTTCTAAATTATTGAAAACCACTAGTTTCATAAAAACTGAACACGAGAAAAACTTCTTTTTTCCGGTTGTGTTTTGACAGCTATAAATGCCAGTTAGAGACGGATAGCCTACCTTGACGTCACCAGGAAAACAACATTCTACATTTAGGAATTAAACTTAATATACCTGGCTTTGTGGCAGCAACAACAACAAAAAAATTTTTGAAATCTCACGCAAAACAAACTGAAGACCAAGACACCAAATTCATCATCTTTAAAATACCTTTTCACAAAATTTGAGTTCTGCAATGAAAGCTTTGATGCTTTACCATTGTTGAAGTTTACTACAAATATTTCCTGTAATCCAGAGTTGACAAATATAAAATGGAAATAGCTTTTTATATATTGCAATTGAAAGATATCAAGAGAGAGCCTTGTTTGACATTGAAATTTTAAATGAAAGCAGAATTCCTAATCAAGGACATTTTCAAAGTCATTTTAAAACTATAATTTCAAAGCGTCATTTTACTTTATAGAATGGAATATTCATTTGAAGAAACTAAATATAGGATATCTCTTTATTCCTCCTCATTCTAAGAATATCTTTTTTAGCTCAAAAATGCTCCATTTACCCATAATTATCCTTTCACACAGTGTTCCCAGATGTAGGACTCCCAAAATGCAATCCCACTCATCTGCACAGCTATTGTGAGAAATCTGAACCGTATTAGAGTATATGGCATAAATTCTGTATTTCTTATTGAAGTATCTTATGTGAATGTGTACACTGTGATTTAGCACTTAAGTAAATTACCTTCAAGACAATACCAAGTTTTTCACCAATGAAATAAACGGAAGCTACTATGATTGACAGTATTAGGAATTTACTATCATAAAATATATTTTTCTACCGTCACACTCTTCTCAGTCTATCTTCTATCTCGAAGGAGAGAGAAATCCGCTGTGAAATCACGGCAGCCAGTCATGGCTCGGTTCTACGGCACATCTCATACTAAAGGTCTACTTAGAGTACTTTATGAAGATAGTGAAATAAAAGGCACAGCAGCATGTAAAGGGTAAAATATGCAAAACCAAACAAAAAATGACACAGTATTAAGCTTATGGTAGAACCCCCCCCCCAAGTTAATAGTAAAAATGAATAAGCAATTATTGTTTCACTGCATCTAAACACTATGATTATAGTCTTCCTTTAATCGCCTTCAGCATATAAACTCCATCTAAAATTCGAGCACACTAATATCAATAGTTTTTTCATTAGAGTTTGCAGCTTTTGATCAGACACTGCATTTGAAATGGCTTCATTAAAGGAAATAAATGAGGGCAACAGGACCATTCAGTCAGATTTTTCTGAGATATCCTGGAGTTATCTATGGGGTACCTGCACAGGTAGGCTGCCGCTGTATCTGAAGATTTAAACAAAAAAAGTCACGGATCCTATCAAGAGTCATAGATAGGTAAGCTCATTCAGTAAATGCAAATCAATAAGAAAAGCCTTTACAAATACAGGACAAATAGGCAGATAGTTGCTATTCAAAAGAAAGAATTAGGATCGGAAGTCAACCACCTGGACTTTAAAGATCAGTAGCTGAATAGACGTGATCAGCAAGAGAAGGAAGTCTAACTTGGTGTGCTCCATGTCACGGGACAGCCGTGGCAGGGGCAAGCTTCACCTTATTAAAGGGAAGCTGGTTAGAGCCCATTAATCATAGAAAAGTATAGACTGATTTAAAAAAATAAATAAGAAATACTTCTAATAGATAAAAATGCCTAATGAATTTTTTACTTCCTATCTTGGAAAGTAAAAGCAGTGCTGAAATATGAGCCGGAAAATGAAAAATCTAAAGGCTTAGATAGATTATTTCTTGGAATGAATGAAAACAGACAAACACCGAATAAGGAGCAAGATCCCTGGCAGAGGTTTGGACACAAGACCCACCCTGTGAGGGTCACGGTTACGTGACAGACTGACTCTGAATTATGTGGGAATCGTTAGGATACCATCTAATTGCCTTCATTTTTATTTAAATAACTATAACAGACCACCACAAGGCGAAAATACAAAATAAATGCAGATTCCCTTTGTATCAAAGATAACAACACAAAAGTACTGTGGCCTCAGAAGTTAAAACAAAAATGAACCCCAGCTCGTGAGCACCAATATTGAAGGCCCTCTGCTTGCTCCCACCCCGTCCCGCGCGGGGGTCTGGCGCGTGGTCAGCTGCACAGTTTGCACGTACATTTCAAATGCGCGTTTTGGACACTTCACTCCTAAAAGAAAGCCAATACTAAATTTTGCTTGCTGCAAAGAAACCGAAAAATCAGTTTCATCAGTTTAGCTCCGATTTCTGTACTGTATCCCTAAGAAAGGATGGCATTTGCCTGTCTACCATCAGAAGAGACGTGAGACACAACTCCGTTCAATACAGAACGCATCTACTGCACAGTAAAAAACCATCACTCGCGTACAAAGTGTTATGTTTTTCTCTATTCACATATTTCCATGAAATTTGCTACAATTGGTTTTAGCAGGAAAGGATTTTCTGTACGTATCAGTTCCACAGGGGATGAAGAAAACAAGTGCAGACATCCACAACAGAGCGTAGCTACAGTGGGCTCTTGGGAAAGGTAAAAGAGACGGAGGTGTTGCAACCGTCATGTCGTGGTTAACAGAAGTTCCCTAAATGCTCGGGAATTCTTCAAAGCTTGCAGATACAGGCGCGAGAAAATACTTGGAAAATAATACACAGAGTCCATTGGAACTTTGGGGGTTCGAAATCAAGCTGCTTTTTGTCACCTGGTGGTGTAGACCGAGAAGAAAAAGGACACAGACTTGTCTCGTACTCCTGGAGCTCTTACACCAGATCTAATGATTTCGTTAATTTACATTCGAACTAATGTGTCCCCAGTTTAGGGGAGGTTTTGTCTGGATCACATCGGGTTCTGTTTGTGACTTACAGAAGGAGAGGAGTTGGTCTTCACTTTCACCCTAACAGAGTCATTATTGCCACTGTTCTTTTTAATTCAATATCCTCAGGACTCTTCTTCCAAAACACTTTGAAATATTTAGCTACTTATTCTCAGAACATTCTTTTCACATAGGATATGAACGTGGAGCCAAAAGAATAGGAGAAACAACCACAAAAAATTGCACTTTGTAAAGTAAGTCATCCTAGTCTATAATTAATGGTGCGACAATCTCCCTTTTATGGGAGTGTTGTAATTAGCTCTCAGAAAACTGCAGATGTCCATGCAGTCCCATTCCGAGGGGGAAAAGAGAAGAGAGTGGGGAAAACTCAACAGCTACACAAACAAAAGCAAATATAACACAATAAGGAGCATTTAGCAGAGCTCTACTTACAGCTCCCTTATTCCACCCCTCTCCCCAATTACTCGCGAATTTATAGGCTGGAAGTCAGTACATTATAGCATCTGTATGTTTTGCATCAATTAGGTTCTATTACAGGTAAGGGGAGACATTTGCACATAGCCCAAAAAGCCCGTGTCACAAGAAAAACGAGGGCAGCACAATGCCAGAAGGAAATACTGCTCTAACACAGCGCGGATATGAAATATAACTCCGGCACACTGATTTAGTCACCACTTGAAAATACAAATGTTTGTATCTGGTTATTTGTGGTAACCTTAATCTCAGGCAAACTCTGTCTTTGGTTTGATATTAAAGATCCGGGAAAAGTGACGGATCTTATGCTGCCATCTCAATATTGTTCATATACTCAGCAGTCACTTTGTTGTTTTCAAAATGTGTTTCTGTGTTGACAGTTTTAAGGTGAAGCAGTACTTCAGAGATTGTACCCACATCTCGAATGATTGTATATTTAAGGGTTTTTTCCAAGGGCTTTCTTGGAGAAATAAAAGCAGGAAGACTCGGAGAATTCACACTCTTTATGCACAGAGTAAATCATTTAAATTATAGATGCTCTCTATGGAAAACAGAATATATTTAGACCTAAGGCATTAGAAAAGAAAGATAGCTGCTTTAGATTTATACCCTCAATAGAAGATACTTTGAAATTCTCAAGCAGGACTGCAATGTCTACTATTACATTATTGTTTCCTGCCAATGACTTCAGAGATTATTCAATCTGCCCAGGATGAAATATTGGATGCAAACTCGTTTCCCCGGGAAGATGCTAAGATGTGGCAAACTTACAGCCCTTCCGCTGCTTCCCCTTCCCTCTGAAAGTTACTTTGTCTCTTACCTTGACATAGCTCACCCTTCCCCATTTACTAAATTCCTTCTGTCTAGATTTAGATTAGATATCAGGAAGAGATTCTTCCCTGTGAGGGCGGTGAGCCCCTGGCGCAGGGTGCCCCGAGAAGCTGTGGCTGCCCCATCCCCGGAGGTGTTCAAGGCCAGGCTGGACGGGGCTGGGAGCAACCTGGGCTGGGGGGAGGTGGCCCTGCCCGGGGCAGGGGGGTTAGAAGTAGGTGATGCTTAAGGTCCCTTCCAACCCAAACCATTCTGTGATTCTATGGTTCTAACTCAAGAGCTATCTTGTATTAGGAGAGGGGAGTGAGCACCTCCTCAGCTTTACAAGCTCGTCCACATTTCCACACCAAAATTTTGCCCCTGAGTCCTAATTATAAATCTCGATAAAGACTACCTGCCCATCCATTCCCACCCTCCTACGTATGCATAGTGCTCCGTTTGCAGGAAAGAGCCTTTTGTGAGCCTGGATTGCATCTACCATATATAGAACTCGGTGCCCACCAGAGAGAGCTTAGAAGGTGTCCACCGCAGGCTCTCTGGGAGCAAGCGGAACTGCTCTGGGGCTAACCCTGAACGGAGCACACACGCGGAGCATTTCCCTAAGTTAGCAGTAAGTGGGAGAGGATTGTACTACTCCAACTTCCATGGGTGGAAAGACAGCTCTGGAACTGTTAGGGCAATATCCATAAGCGGTAGTTAAATATTAGAGAATGAATAACGCCCAATTCTTCTATTTGTATTTCGTGATGCCAGAAGGGAAATTGTAGATTTTGCAAACACGCTGAAGCACGGTCTATTTACAACAGCTTTCTACATACACTAACCTTGACTCTGTGCGGCTGCCACGACGGCCATCGATTTGAGCCTTAGGAGAGCAGCAGATTGAATTACACGCGGCGATATTAGTCAGTGATATATTTAGCTTCTTTCTCGTCCATGCTCTTTCTAGAGACAAATAGTTGTGGGGTTTATGGATAGGATTAAACAACTGTGACAGTTTATAAAAACAATTTTTTCTCCAAGTTTAGTAAGAACCGGTAACTATCATTATTTGCTCTCTCAGCCAACTATAGCTGTGATTCTGTTCTTTAATCTGTGAATTTCAATAATATGCATTTTTACCTACAGTGAAGGTAACAAAGATTTAAATTTACAACTTCCTGTATAAAGTCTTCCGAAGGTATTTTCACAGAGCTTTTGTGACTTTTTAACACTCTTGGATACGGCAAATACTTTAGCAAAAGGAACTAATGTCAGTCCAGTGCAAGTTAGTAACCGTGAAGAAGGTTTTAAAAATAACACTATATTGGATTTCCTCATGTGATACACACCCCCACCACCCCTTTCCTCTGCCTCCCTAATTCAAGTCATTGTCAAGAGATTTTAAGCACTTCGATACTGTGTTCTAGGAGCAATAAATAGCTACACCGAGGAAAAGGATAATAGCAGGGAGGTATCACCTGCAACATCACTTTTGAACTCACAAGCTATTATTTTTGTTGTTTACTGCTGTATTACTCTTTTGATCTGATTTAGCCTGAATTTAACGCCTGCCTTTTTCTTTACTGCTTCTGAGAACAGCAAGAAAACTTTTCTGAGCCCCTTTCAAGCTTCGTCACCATCACTTCAGTAAAGGAATCATGAAGTCTCTTATCAGTCATGGATATATACATTTTTAAAATGAATATAGAATTCCATTGATAGCTTCATTTCAGGTAGTCAGGATGTCAAATTGCCTTTTAAGATTAAGGTAATTCTAAAGGGCAATGGTGAAAGTATCACATAATGGCATCAAATTCGTCTTTATGGTTCCTCAAGTCGAACTACTGCTGTCTCCCTCAAGGAAGTTAATTTTTGAAGGGTTTATTACAACATCCGCTCAGCTCACCAAAGGAAACAAAAGCCCACATTACTGGGGAAAACACCAAACGCGAAATGCAAAGGGTTAAAAATAGCTTTCAAATAAAAGGTTTGACTGAAAAGTCAGTTCAGTAGCAAAACCCGCCCCCATCATTTTCGTATTAATTTAGGGCGGAAGAGAAAGGAATTGGTCAGAGAAAAACATGCATTCTGTTTAAACTGACCCAGAAGTATAGCGCTTTCTTCACGTTAAAGCACCTTGCTTAAAAGAGGAGCCAAAGCTTCAGAAATAAAAACAATAATTAAAAGATTCTAGTGGAGAGAGCTAATCACTTGTACTAGTTTGATTTCCTTACGGTTAAGCTATATCTTTATATTGTTTTAACATGTCTGGGACTACGGTGGAATTTCAGTCAAGGAAAGCAGCCTGTGGTCAAGGAGAGCTTTTACCATGTGTAGACTCTGGCCAAACCACAGCCTCTCCTGTTGCATCCTGACCCGCAGACTGAGTGCTCTGCCGCTGCCGCTCTCACACCGCATTCCTTCCTCGCCGAACCCTGCACGGCGCTGCCTACAAAGCTCTCCTGCTACCAGAGTGCAGAGGCAGGATTTATTGTGGTCACACAATGAAGAAAAAAACCCAACCAACCAAACTAAAAACCACCTGCCTACCACCCCAAAGCGATAAGGAGGAGTTAAATACTAAATTTAATTAGCTCCTCATTCGGGATGCTACAGCGGACCCGGAAATACCAGTCTTTCAGCACCTGTTATTATTGTCTCATATCCTGAAGTTGATTAAAACGTGAATTCTGATCTAACATCAGAAATAAATACAGAAAACAATCTCCAGACTTCTGGTTTGGAATATCCCATTGATTTGTAATCTCTTTTCATTTGAGAGATACTCCAGTTTTAAAAGGAAAGGAGGATTAGTGAATTTGGGTTTACATTTACATGAGACTATTTCTCAGTTTAAAAAAGAAACGCTCCTCTGCAACTTAAACCACAGAATGACAGAATCTCCTAGATTGGAAAAGACCCATAAGATCACCCAGCCCAACCCTTAACCCAACACTGCCAACCCACCGCTAAACCACGTCCCTCAGCACTGTATCTACACGACCCGTAAATACCTCCAGGGATGGGGACTCCACCGCTGCCCTGGGGAAGGCGTTCCAATGCCTGATGACCCTCGCAGTAAAGAAATTCCTCCTAATATCCGATTTAAACTTGCCTTGGCACAACTTGAAGCCATTTCCTCTTGTTCTATCACCTGTTACTTGATAGAACAGGTCAAGTCCCACCTCTCTGCAACCTCCTTTCAGACAGTTGTAGAGAGCAACTGTCAGATCACTGGATTCCTATCAACACTTTCAAGGGGCAAATGGTGAACAAATGCACACGGCTTGATCAGTAAACCTACATTTTACTAACAACTATGGCACGTCCGACAATTAAAAATGAATTCAAATGAAAAACAATAAAAATAAAGCTCTGAAATTGGATCAAAAGACTGTAACAGTAAACTGAATGTCCAAACTGATTATAGCCGCTCTATAGTAATTCCTGAAGTCCAGTCTGTACCCCATGTTGTGGTTACCTGGTCCTGCAGCGTGCCCCCCGTAGGGCTGACCAGGGCTGTAGGTACACGCATCTGAAGTCACGCAACGGAAAAATTGGAACTGAGGAACTGAACGGAGCAGCTCTCCGTTCTTCTCTAAGCGTGGAGTGATTACTGAACCCTAGCCATCCGCCCACCAAAATGAATTAAGAAATAAAACCACTAAAAATAATGAGCAGAACAACGGAGCAGCTTTTAGCTCCAAAGGGTTAAAACTCTCTAGACAGCGGTCTGAAATTCAACTGCGGGCAATGTGTGCCTATCAGCAGACATGCCTTAGAAAGTTGCTTTTTTGTAACAAGTGAATCTTATGCACTTTATAGTTTTAAGTAATTTGATTAGTTTAGACACAGAGTAAAACATTAAAACACGTGGCAAATAAGGAGGTGAGTGGTGACAGCCAAGATGGCTTCACCAAGAGCAAATCGTGTCTGACAAACTTGGTGGCCTTCTACGATAGGGTTACAGCGTTGGTGGATAAGAGAAGAGCAACTTGTCATCTCCCTGGACCTGTGCAAAGCCTTTTGACGCTGTCACACACAGTATCTTGGTCTCTAAACTGGGGAGACATGGACTTGATGGATGGACCACTCGGTGGATAAGGAACTGGCTGGATGGCCGCACTCAAAAAGTTGCAGTCCATGGCTCCATGTCCAAGTGGAGACCAGTGACGAGTGGCGTTCCTCAGGGGTCAGTACTGGGACTGGTGCTGTTTAACGTCTTTGTCAGTGACATGGACAGTGGGACTGAGTGCACCCTCTGCAAGTTTGCTGATGACACCAAGCTGAGTGGCATGATTGACATGCTGGAGGGGAGGGATGGCATCCAGAGGGACCTGGACAGGCTGGAGAGGCGGGCCTGTGTGAACCTCATGAAGTTCAACAAGGACAAGTTCAGGCACGTGGGCCGGGGCAATCCCAAATTCAAATACAGTCTTGGCGAAGAACGGACTGAGAGCAGCCCTGCCAAGAAGGACTTGGGGGTGTTGGTTGGTGAGAAGCTCAACATGAGCCGGCAATGTGCGCTCGCAGCCCAGAAAGCCAACCCCATCCCGGGCTGCATCCCCAGCAGCGTGGCCAGCAGGGCGAGGGGGGGGTTCTGCCCCTCTGCTCCGCTCGGGGGAGACCCCACCTGGAGTATTGTGCAGAGAGGTTGAAACTAGATGATCTTTAAGGTCTCTTCCAACCCAAACCATTCTATGAGCCTACGAAAAACAAAGCATAAAGTTTTGAGAACTACTATATCCTACACAAGAAAGAAAGACAAAAAATGTGGGTTTGATGAGGACATAAAAAAAGAAAATGTGCAACTATCCAGAAGTTTATGAGAGATCTGCTCTGAAAAACAACCTTGCACCTTTGGATATAAATCGTAGGTGGTAAATAATTTGCAAATATGGACCAGGAAAAGAATAGCAGCATGACTAGTTCATATTAATTTCTCATCAGAGCAAAGGATAAGGTCGCAATAAAAGGTGATTATACTATCAGCCTCAAAGCTAATGACATACTTATTGGTTTTTCATTGGATACTCGTGCATGAGCTGTTATGGTACCAGAAACTACATTAGAGCCTCTAAATGAAAGCAACAGATATTAAAAGGCAAACAATTACAACTATGACCTTATTTCCTCTGAAGACATACAACAATTAGATAACAGAGAAGTGGAAAAGATAAGATTTGCAATGGTATGATGAAAAAGGGTACCCATTACTGGTTTAAAAGTCTGGCCAGCCACAGGCTTAATCCAAAGGACACAGACGCTGAAGAGGAAGGGAATTAATCCAACTGAAGAAGAGCTTTAGAAGTCTTTACAAGGAAAACATAAAAACATAGAACCATCCTAGTTTTCACGTCCTTTAGAGGAGCTGCTTTTTTTTGACCTTTTAATTAAGAACAAAATCTCTTGGCCTTTCCATGGTAGTGCAACTGCCTCGCTGCTGCGGAAAAGCTGCCAGGCTTACAACGAGGAAAACACAGTGATGCAGGCTGTTCGCACTGGGAGTATTAGCTCTGGAAGGTATGGTCTTCATAGACTTCCATTTGTCATGCGGTTGGCGCCTGAGTTTTTCACTGGAAACCACATTTTTTATGAACTCCTTAGAGAAAGTTTTGATCTGAAGGAAAAGAGCGAGCCAGCAATTGCAGTGACATGAGGCTTTGGACAGCTTCGTGAAAAAAAAAAAAAAAAAAAAAAAAGCCATCAGAATAAAATTAAGCTAACAAACCCATTAACTGCACTCAGTAAAATCTAAAGGAAGATGTTTAAAGTGCAAAGTGTATTTGTAGGATGCACTAGAAGGAGACACTGCTGATTGACGAATAAATAAGGACTGGTGAGGATATGAAACATCTAGCCAGAGGACGGTGAAATATCCAGAAAAGAACATGTCTAACTCCTTTCTTGAACAGCAAGCCCAGGGGCACTGCTGTATAAAGTCCAAGATACTTCATTCTTAATAAAAATCTTGAGAAACACCGATACTTAATTAAACGGATACGCTTCCAGGCAATAAGGAGAGAACAATCTTTTAAGCAGATGTCTACAAAAATGGTACTAGAGAGGTAACCTTAAGTTAAGCAGAGAATATGACAGTAAGTGCCCGCATGAGAAGCGCAGCGGCAGACAGTTGGGGCCGTGACCCATTTGTCAGTGGTCTAAGCCCATGAGTCAAAGCCCAGAACGCCAAATTTACGAGGTTACTCTGGCCTTTGTTCACAAATACAAACATTTCATATCTTTATTTACAGGAGGCATAAACTACTTATTTCCATCGCCCCAGAGCGCCTGACAGCCTTCCTAGTCTTTTGAGAGAAAAGGGAATTATTTTTCTGTTACAAATGTATCCTGGAAAGAAATGAAGTGTAAGTTTTCTATCACTTAGACTGTGATTAATTTGCTTACAGCAGATTTTGTGTTGCATTTCATTTGCTTAGGGCTAGTTTCTGGCACTGTCAATTACACTGAATCATACAGAAATACTGTTATAGAAATCAGACGATTTGTTAGAGCCCCCGCAAGTGCCACCATCAGCATGCATAAAATGGTCTTATGTTCCTCCTGGTTCCCTCATGAGAGACAATTTCATAACGTAAAGGAGCGGAACATCTTAAAGCTAAGAGAAGTTTCCTTCCTCACCGATTGGAGGCTTTTCTGTCTGCACTCACCGCCTTACTAAGAGCCACAAAAAATCACACTGAAAGGTAAAGTAAAGGCAGGTGCAGGAGAGGGGGGAGCGATGCGTTACGCGGTGACCTCTCGGGCATTAAGGTATCGGTGGCTTCAATCTCGGAGCCCGACGACCAGTTACTTTATTCAGACGTCACGCAAGCTGCAAAAGTTCAGAAACTCTTGATGGCTTTCGAGGGGCTGTTTACATCACCCAGGTGTCTCCGGGCGGCAGCTCCGCTGCCCCCAGCCTACACGGGCAGGTTGTTAAAGGCGGTACGGAGATGACCGTACCATCTTTGTGGCGCTCAGGTATTCCCCGAGTAGGAGAAATCCCCAGTTGTGTGACTAGAGAAGATTTACAGTCTCTTTCCATTGCTTAGCCTCTAGTTGTACAATAACTGGCTTAAATGGCCTTCTTTGAAAATAAGAGGACTGAGTAAAAGAAATGGGTGGTTCTTTTCAAGAAAGTATGCATTTGAAAGATGACTTTCCTCATCCCTTGTACATTACTTGCTGAAAAGACCTTGGACCTCTGTTACAAATAGTTCATTCTGTCAGGAACTTTCAATGACAGAAATATGTATTTACTCTGTAAACACGCACAGAATTAAATGCCTGGAAAATGAGGCTCTGCTCTTGGTAGCTCTGGTACTCCATAAATTACTGCCAGTCTACGAGCAGGGATTCTGTCCGTGCACGGGGCGAAAAATAGAACAAGCGTATCAGTTGCATTACTAACTCATTAAAAGATTAAAATATCTCATTAAAATCAAATTAAAGCCTATCGAGGTTCATCAGCACATTTGGACGCCCACCCTCAACTACAGCTAGCAGTCTATGAGTATCGTGCTCCCATCAGTGACCCTCCCTCTTAGCGAAGGCTTCCGCTACGGCGGCTCCACACGCCGTGTCAGCTAACTCGCCAGCTGGTGCGGGAGCTGGGGGGAGAGGGCACGTGCTTGATTACCAGACCTGTAGATTTGCCTGCCACCTCGGCTTACGAGCCGAGCTGTCTTCAGAATAAACTTTCCAAAGACTAAAAGAACATTTACCCACTCTTGCAAGAAGTGCATTGCACTTCCCCAAGCGTTGTGCCTGGTTGACTAATGGAGAGATCGATGATGATGACTGTTAGCATGGAGAATGCAACGCTCCCCATACAGAAAGCATCACCTTACTGAATGAATGTAAGCCATCAATCTTGGCGCGTCCCAAGAAACAAAAACTTATTCAAACCCATCAAAATTCAACTCCTTCATTCCGCTGATGATTCTGCTGTTCCCTTTACATAATTATTACCAAATCATAGAGTTCCCTTTCTACCTGTTATCTACCAAATTCACAGGGAATGGGTAATTTAGACATATGGGGACAGATAAAACTGACCGAGACCGGGAACTTATACACCAGGTTGTGAAATTACGTAGCACAACGAAATGAAATCCCACCATACATGCTCTGTTAGGAGATAGATTTCTCACAAGTTTTGAAAATAAGCAGTGTTCTTCTATTTGGCTCACTTTTAATTCTGAGAAAGCCTACTAACCTTAAGCACTTTTAGGACCGTAGGATCTTGGCTAGATGAAGCTGCAGAAATGAGGCGGTGAGTTCTCAACTAAAGAAAAGAAGTAGATGACAAGAACGGCCATTTTAACCATTTTCTAAATCAGAGACAAAATTGGTCCACTTCCCAGCTATGTGATCTTGCCCGTTTCAGAGTTAGTACCCTTTGATTTCCGGGTTATTGGCCTTTTCTGGTGATATTCATAATAAGAAGAGATTGATGCTACGTTTCAGTTTGAGTACATTTAATTCTGCAGCATTCTCTACTTTCACACTACTGTCATTTATCTAGATGGCAAAACATATCTCACTCCAAAAATATCATCCCTGGCTATTTTTATGATCAGAAAAAGAATATCTGGTCAAGAAATGGAACCGATTGTACGTCACATAATGGAAAAAAATGGTGACGTCGAGAAGCAATAACTTGAAAGAATAAGTGTACCATTTTATGTCAATTACAGAGAAATCAATGAAACTGAATCTGTGCTGTGCAAGCTATGGCACATAAAAGTGCGACTAATCAATTTATGGAGAATTTTCTATATATTGTTACAATTTGCAATCATTTTCTCCCCTCTGTGTCCAATAAGAATTTCCGTTTCCTCACAAAGTATTCTCCTGTCACTTTCTCCTTCGGGATTCAAAAGGCAGTATTGACAAAAAGTGAAAAAAGCCAACAGTTCTAATTTTTTCCCCTGTATTTTTGTACCTTAAGCTTGACTAGCCATTAAATAAAGCTAAAACCCCCTGAAGTAGCCATAATCAGTGAAGAAGTAAGCCATGTTCTGGATTATACACAACATGAATTTGCCCATGTGTGCCAAGTGTTTTCATAGCCCTTGTCTCAGAGGAACTTCTACATTCGCACCCGTAAGGCATACTCCATCCTTCCACCCATGGCTTGTTATCGTACCTCGCTTTGCTGTGCCCAAGTGTTCTTAATGGAATGAGGTTCATGTATGAGCAAATCCGGAAGATGCAATGTACATTCAAGCTAATTTGTATGTTTCCTGTAGCTTTAAAAGGTTCATTATTGAATCTCATTTTCCTGCAGCAATTGGAATCAATTAAAAAATATCCCCCAGCTTCCGTCTGTTATCCATAAGATAATAGACATAAATAAGGTTACAAGCATATAGGAACAGTATTTTTTCTTTTGCTGTGTGGCTCTCCTTGACAATATTTTACATTCTTCCATAATCAGTCTTGTTTGTCACAAGTAGTTTCCATAATTCAAAAAGCAGATCATTTAAAAAAAAAAAAAAAAAAAAAAAAGAGAAAAAAAGAGTTGGTGAAGAGAAAGTTATATTAATGAGGTAGAAAAGAAGACTTTAAGAATTTCAGTCCTTTCCTCAGCGGAACTATCTTCTATGATTTCTAGATAGCTCATTCTGTAAAACAGACTTCTTTTGCTTCTCCACTGGAAATGCTTATTTTTGCATTATGAAGAATTTGTTTAAAACAGCCCCTGAAGATATTTGCGACATCTCCATTTGATCAAGTCCTAATACATCATTGGTTTAGTTAAAATTTCAATTTTCCTTTCCGCTGCTTCGTCGCAGACGGTCAGTTAGTTGATTCAATAAAGCAAGCCTAACTCCTATAGTCTCTATACTTTGTGTGTAAAGGACTTTGCATAAGAAATGAAAAGGCTTTATTATTTGCACTCCATTCAGCAGAGAAAATGTTCAACTTAAATAATGCAATTAAAGGTGAGAAGAGAGCAATTTTCTACAAACTCTCCCTGGTGGTTTTATCAGTAGGAGTCCTAAACCTTTAAACACTTTCACAGTAGCAATCTGTTCATTTATCACTCGCGGGTTTTATTTTAGCAGTCATTACAACCTACATCAAGACACTTCTTCTAAATGTCACAGGCCTATAGGAGGTCTGACATATACCTGAGATAAAAATTCTTAATTCTAACAACTTTAGCAAATAGTAGCTACGTTGTTTGAAGCCAGTGGGGTTCCACGAGGTATATTTAGAGTTTTAGCCCGCGATATCCTGGCTAAGCAATGCAGTTTCTTCTTCTGAAACAAAATCCACAGCTTTTACAGAAAACAAAGAAAATCCAAATCAGGATGTAAATTATATTTGCCGCTAAACAAATATGCCATTAACATGTGTTAATTCAACACAGGATGCTATAAGCTGTTCATACATATACGATTACTGACGACTTACTGATACATGGATACAAGCCCTATTGGAGAAAGTAGTTCATCGACATCAGCATACTGTTCTTGGAAGCTGAAAATCCGATTTTCATTGAAAGTACAAATACACACAAGTTAGAGAGCAACTCTGAAAAGCCCTCCCTAACAAACAGAAATGCATTTAGGTCACTAAGTGTTATAACCGATAAAATTCAGATACAATGAAATAATTTCCTTATATTTCTGTCATTTATGAACTAACTCTAGACGACTGCTAATTTTAGTCTTAAAAGAGATTTAAAATAATAATTAAAAAAAAAAAAGTTAGGACAGTTGGATGTCTGCAGTGGAGAAAACAGGAAATTTCAGCAAACACTCCCTGCCAAGGAGTCTTGTCATTAATGCCAATTCCCACGAAGCAAGCAGTAAAATACAACATGACAAAAGCAGTACGAATGATTAATCCCTGGAACAAAGATCTAGAACTTTTAAAGAGACTAAGCATGTAACCATAAAAAAAAAAAAAAAAAAAAAAAAAAAAGGCTCACAGAATTGCAATGGACTTGAAAATACTTCAAACTAACAGAGAAGAGACAATTTTCAAAAGTACCTTACTAATTGCATAAATCAATCCAGAATTTTAGACTAAGTGAGTTATAAACTCATACTTCTGTATTACAACACTATATGATTGAGGGAAAAAAAGAATCCAATTTCACAAAGAGCAAGTAATTGGGAGGCTTGTTTAATAATAACCAAACATGGAATTTCTTATTGTATTCGAAAATCTTAATCATTTAAAAAAGTGTCACACAGGTGTATTGATTTCAATTGAAAGCTGACTTCCTCAGCAACAGGTAAGTGTCAAAAAAAAGCACTCATCTAAAGGTAAGGACAAGAAAATGACCACCTTTTGAAGGATACTTCCTAAACAGCAATTAAGATATTCTGTGTGATTTCGTGAGTCTAGTTAGGTAATTCCGATGCTGTACAAAATGGATGGGAAAAGGAAAATACACTTTAAGGAAAGCATCAAAAGGAGGAAACATGCACGCTGGGAAACTCACGCATGCAATGTGTGGGTTTTGTTTCAAGATAAAACATGAGTTTTGATTAATAACTGATTATTTTGAAGGAATATTTTCATTTCTCTGTTTCCTTTAGGAAGCACACAGAAATGAAAATGAATTGTAAATAAAACCCACATTTCTTTCTTCTGAATAAATTGTCAATATCCTTTCAGAAGCCTTAATGCTCATCTTTGGACACTCATTTACCCGCAGTCAATATCCACATGTAAAACCTTCCTTACAGTTTTATTCTTGAAATGTACCCACATTCTAGTTAGCTCACGCTCATGCCCATATCCCCTTCCATTAGGCGCTCTCTCTACTTAGAGGTTCCAGCCAGTCCTCTCGTGATTCCCTGAAAGCACAATCCAAAATCCTCTCTGCCTTTTACAGCCTTCGTTCTGAAAAAATGTCAAGACAATTTATATTAAGCAAACACTGAAAATCTCTTTACAATAAAGCTTTGGTCGTCGCAAACTAGAAGAAATTCAAGTTCTTCCTAGGTAGTTGAGGGGCTCTCGTCATCGTGGCACAGAGAAGGGAGAAGTTTTCCACATAGCTTTAAGAACAGCACAGCATGGCGGTAGCTAAGATGCTAGCAAATTTTCTTCTTCTCATTCAACAACCTACTTTTGATGTAAGGAACCCTACATGAGATCATTAAGAGGGATACATATGTGTTTTCTTTTCATTTTGCAAGCTCTCGTTTAATAACTACAAAGAGAAAAGCCTCACAGCAACTATCCAAAATGTCTAATTTCAAGCATCTCAAAGCCGAGATGGAAACAAGCTAAGCATTTTTTTAGTTATTTCACTAATAGAGAATACTGTTAAAACACTTAAATCCATTTATATAAACCAGGCAATAAAACTCAGTACTCAGAAATCTTAAGGAAATGGCACAAGTCAGTTACCGCTGATTTCTGTGTGATTACTGGTGATTTCTCAATGACAGTGCTCAACTTAAAAAGGGGTAAATAAACAGAAAAAGGAATTTAGCTTGCAGTGATGTAATATATACTTCCTAAAAATAATAACGCACAAAACTCTGAAGAAAAATGGTGTAATTTCAGATGAAAACCTGGACAATAGTTATCTGTGTATCAATTTCTCAAGCATCTTTTACTAATTTGTCTCGTAAAAATCTCTGGAAGTCAATAGAATTAGAGAGATGCATCCCAGCTGAGAATCTAGCTCTACACACATCTGGTTTTGAATTTTGCTTACGCTGTGATGTTTTCATTGCACTGTAACAATGTTAACGAGTCTTCAATTAGACATAAGGTATGTTTGCAACGTGTCCCTTCATTGCTCTCTGGCGATAGTATATTGGATTTAAGTTATTGAAACACATCCATTAAAGCCAAAGGCACTAAATGCATGCATCAGTTTTAGCACATGTTGAAGAACTTTGCTAATTAAGGAGAAGTACATTCAGTACGTTGCAGAAATGAACTTTTTAATTCAATATCTTGATCAAATATTGAAACCTTAATGTAAGGCAGACAATCCTCGTGGAGTCCTTATGGAGGGTTTGCAGTTGAACAACACAAAGAATGGAATTGTTAACCAATTTGGTATTATCAAGAGCCCACAAACAGTCTCTTAAACATTTACTTTCATTTTTATACAAAATTTAGCCTACAGACAACACCACCACAATTCAGATGCAAGTCTTGGATGGCTGACACTCTCAGGAAAATGAGAGTTCTATTATGCATATATATACACACCATTAAAATTGGGGCACGACTGGCTTGTTTTGTACCGTTATCACTACTTTCTACAAACACCGGTTCCGTTAAAAAGAGGCGCTGTCTCCCTTCGTGCTCCCCCATTTCTGCTTCCGCTCTAAGCACCACGGATGGCTTTGGAGCTCGTTGCAGAAGTAAGAGAAAGCTACCTCAAATTAGCTGACTTTCTTGCTAACGTAGCAGACAGGAGCCAAGACGGAAAAGAACAAAAGAGGAAGAAACCTTCCTCCTTGACCTGTGATCCAGCTGCCACCGCCAGTGCAAAATACCGCCCAACGCAAGATCCGCCTGAGTTGTGAGCTCATGGGGAGCCCGGAGGTCACGCCATTCAGGAAAGATTGATCTCCCAGGGTCATCCAACTCCCACAACTCAGCAAGATGTGGGAGCTGAGAGGTCTTCCCTGTCACAGCAGCAAGGTATTGCTGAGTTTGTAAGTGAAATCTTGCAATTAGGAGAGGAAACGGCTGCCTCCCGGGTGAGGGGAGGTTTCGGAACTGAATGGTAGAAGTGAGGCAGGAATCCCTGTCCTGGTGTCCCCACTGAGCTCAGCCAGGTCCTTACTTCTGTTTAGCTGTAGTTACCAAGAGTCGCATTTTTCCCCATTTTTAGTTCCACTTTGAGCACTGTATATACAAAAAAAAAAAAAAAAACTAATAAAAATTAGTAGACATCTGCTTTGTGTTTTCCTTCTATAAGAAAGGGAAATTAGGTTTTCAGACGAGTGAATATTGCTTTAATCCGCAAACGCTGCTCTGGAGTAAAGACAAGCAAAGGGCGACACCAGAGCCGCCTGTGCTCAAAGCAGAGGTGAAAGACCGACGCAAAAGTTATCATGGCCCTTCAGCTCTCCATTTCAGTTGCAGGTAAAAACGTTCAGCGCGACACACTTTCCAAGACAGTTGTCTTGGAAACCATGCCTTTAAACTGTGCTATTAAACGCATACAGGGAGGTGAAGTATCTACCTTCTCCACATGCCAAGGCCGCTGGAGAAGATCTGTAAGTGCCCTGGAGACTGTTTTGCACAATCACGGCACTTCTCCCCGTGGAAGTGTCGGCGCTGAGGATTATCAAGGAGAAGATATCCCCTCCCTGCCTGCGTGCAGGCTTGGTTGTAAACTGGCTCTTAAATGGGTCAGGCTTTTAAGAAGACTTAAAGATATGTATATGGAGAGATATACAACTTTTAAGATATATACCAACATAGATATGCAATATTTAAACATCTTGGTAACGCCCCTATTATGCTTCTATTGTGATTTCTCTATTGCTGTCCCTACAGGGCAGTACCGCATAAAGTTTTATTTGTTTTTTGACCTCTACGTTAAGCCTGTATTGATTAATCCTATTTTATGCTTCGATGCGACTTCCTTCCTGAAATAAAAGCTTGCAAATTGATCTATATTGCTTTGACGAAGAGTGGTCATAAGTGAAACTTTCAGTGTCTGTGAGTACACCCTGAGTAAACCCGTCAATGTTCTTCTGTTGTAAAACACAGTCAGTACCGTACTTGTCTGTATAATGTTTTTCAGTATTCCAAGTTTCCCACTGCACAGTGAGGCCGTACGTTGGCTACACGTGAAGACAGACACTAAATGAGTAACCATAAATTATCTTACGCTCAAAATTTATCAGAATAAAATATTTATGAAAGTATTCACAACATTAGGAGCCAAAGTAGGTTTCGCTACCAGTTAATTCTTCTGAACACCAACGTCCTGGTGGAAGTGGCAGAGGCAGGGAGGTCAGAAGGGCTTTGTTATCTATTACTTCCACTGTCACAGGCAGAGGACTCCAAACCTTTTGTTACAATTAATATCTAAAGCAAAACCAATGTGTTTCCATGACACTATCCATAGATTCTTCTTTGCTACTTGACTATGGCAAGCTATAACACTGTAGGAAACGTTCGTATTTTAGCAGAAGACTGACAATGCCTTGCCTGCTCACAAATAGCCCTCACCTCCTTTTTCGTAAAAATATAAACTAATAAAGATGCATGCGCTTGTGAAGAAAAAGATTGAAAATATGAACTGAATATACTCCAGAGACTCAGAAGCAGGAAGGAAAAGAAAATAAACACTCCTCCTAATAAAAGTGTGTTGTTTTTATATAATGTCATTACTTTGGGGGGGAATCATGGATTCTTAATGGTTGATATTGGTAATACAATAGAAACCGAACGGAATGATCCAACTCGCAAATATGAGCTGGGAAAAGGGCATGTTTTCTCTCTTCAGCTATGTTAATAGTTGCTTCAAAATTATCCTGCAGTCTAAATGAAGCATGTGAGTGTGTTTGATACAGAATATGTGGAAAGCTAAGAAAAGTAAGAAAGACAGTGAACTAATGAGCGTGAGCAAAGAGCTATTTTAAAAACACTGGATGTGTTTTTTTGAGGAGAGTGGGAAATATATGTTAGAAGAAAATCTCCTTGTCTAACTATACGTCATTTTTCTAGATGGTGGAGACTTTGAACCTATGTATACTTAAACACTTCGGTATCAGACTCCAGGCCAGGTACGTGCCGGACGTTAGAGAGCCTTTTAGCGTGGCAGTGAAGTTCATTTCCTGTGAGAGCTGCCTGGTTCCGGCTGCCATTGCTTCCACAGCTGCGAAAGGCTCTGCCGCAATGGGCGTATCCCACTTCTTTTCTACGAGAATTACTGTCTTCAACAACAGCAACAACAACGGAAGTTTAAAATACAAAAAAAAAAAAAAAAGCGTTTTAAAGCTAGAGAGTCTTAATTTATAATTTTAAATTGTATTCCGGTATCTGAAAATGCAGATGTGTTTTTAAGCTGCCCTCTTAGACTGTATGCAAACAGACACAAAATAACTTACTCTAAAACCAAGAAAATGCTCCCAAAGTTTTATAGTAACAGGGTTTAGTATGTCGGTAACAAAATGAATGGCAAAGTAGTATAAATAAGATTCATAGCCATGAGAGCTGCTCTAATCCCGAGTTGTTCCTATCAAGCACTCCAGCAATTAGAAAGTTAAAAAGAAAACCAGCCTGTAATGACTGGGATACAACATTGTTTCTCCAGATCAGACAAATTATGTTTTAAATCACTAATCTTTTTGTGAAGTGACTAGGGCAGCGATCGGCCCCCTGTACTCGGCACTGGTGAGGCCCCACCTCAAGTACTGCGTTCAGTGTTGGGCCCCTCACAAGAAGACAGACATTGAGGTGTTGGAGTGTGTCCAGAGAAGGGCAACGGAGCTGTGAGGGGTCTGGAGCACACGTCTGGTGAGGAGCGGCTGAGGGACCTGGGGGTGTTCAGCCTGGAGAAAAGGAGGCTGAGGGGAGACCTTCTCGCTCTCTACAGCTCCCTGAAAGGAGGGGGTAGCCGGGGGGGTCGGGCTCTGCTCCCAAGTAATAAGTGAAAGGACAAGAGGAAATGGCCTCAAGTTGCTCCAGAGGAGGTTTAAATTGGATATTAGGAAAAAATTCGTCACTGAAAGGGTTGTCAAGCATTGGAACGGGCTGCCCAGGGCAGTGGTGGAGTCACCGTCCCTGGAGGCTATTAAAAGACGGGCAGCCATGGTGCTGAGGGACATGGGTTAGTGGTGGGTTTGGCAGTGTTAGGCTGATGGTTGGACTCGATGATCTTCCAATCTAAATGACTCTATGATTCTATGAAGTCACTTGTGTTTGAATAGTTAAGATGGTAATTTTTTCATATCTTTTCGTTAACAAGTACATGTTGCATCTATATAAGTAAATTTGATTCAGTTTATTCCTTCAGACAAAAGAAACTTATTTAGTACTCGTACTAGTACTTAAGTTAATTCCAAGTCGCAAACTGTTCTATCAGCTCATCATAAATCCATAACTGCACTGATTCACTTGGAAAGTTGACTTAAAAGTTTCTTTCTTGATAAATTTTTGTAAAGTCACTTTTAGCCTACAGAAAGCATTTTTCCCCCAATAGTTACATTGTCACGGTATCTAAATCATGCTTTATGTCAAGGAAAGCTTTTCTATATATCACAAAGCCTCAGTGAAAATGTAGCTTAGTCAGGAATGAAGCACTCTCTTAATGTACTATAATATAATTAATCACCCAAAGTTCAAAAAATAAAGCATCCCTTTTGCAAAGAAAAAACATGTCCTGGCAATTCAAGCTGTGGTAGAGTGAACTCTACATTACAGGGATATGAGAATTTGGCTTTTTATTTCCTTGCACTATCAGGAACTAGGAGGCAATGTCGCAAACCATCTAGTGACGCAGCAAGACAAAATAAACTGCTTCTTACTAACCGCATCCAAGTGGTAAAGAGTGTTATTAAGTTTAGAAGGAATATATGTCCATTGATTTTATGTCAGGGTATCAGGGATTTCAAGGAAATGGAGAGACCAGAGACCTTCTCCAAAAGTGAACTGTAAGAAGTAAGCTAAAATGTGACTAACAGGGAATAATGAGGACAGAAACACGAATAGTTCTTACTAAGTGGCCACCTCTACATTAGTTCCACAGAAAGTGCTGAAGAGACCACCACCTTATTGCCTGTGCTAACAAGCATCCACGGTTTATAAATCAAACTCATGTGTTCATCTTTATTTCTAGCTACCCTACCTCCGTGGAAAGCGATTCTAAACCCTCTTCTCAGAGACTAGAAACTGACTTCTGATTTACTTTTTTTTTTTTTTTTTTTTTTTAATATTCTTCCTCAATGCTCAGATTTCTCTGTGTTGCCAGTGGAAATACTTTCTCCATTCATGCACTGATTGCATTCCTTTTTTTCATGGCTGTTCATTGGTATCCTCTGACTCATAAAGATGGGTCTTCTTTCTTTTCTTCTTTCATATTCCCAAAAGATAAGGCTCATAACAAGTTCTAACAGAAATTCCGTAGTCCTTCAGTGTGTAACATTGCACTTCACAATATCATATTCCTGTGCAAAACATCCTGACAACGGTGTACAGAAAGAAATAATAAATGTTCCCTCTATTGCTTGCTGTCCAAATTTTGATATGAAAGCCCAGAGCATCACAGTTTACTTTCCCTTAAAAAGAACTCTGCTTAAAACCAAAGCTCTAACGGAAGTTCTGCTATGCCATGGCTCTCAAACCAGGGTATCCTGCTTACTGAGAAACTCCTCCCACCGTGAGAATCCAATCCAGCACTCAGACCATCATTCCCACGCAGATTTCTCAGGAAAAACGTTCCCGCTACAGCCACTATTTATAGAAGTTGCGATCTACTGACACTCATGCCAATATTTCCCTTGATGGTAAGGGGGAAACCCTCAACGGCTGAGACTGCTCAGTCTTTTCTACAAGAGTGATCCAAAGGCAGTCGGGTGCCACGAGCTCAGAGACCGTGGATAACCTTGCCCTGGAAGCTCATTCTGCATGAGAAGTCCCCGTTTTTAAATATAGTGGCCTGAACTGCCTGTCCTAAAGGGATAATATGCAAGAAAAAGCAATTCCACCTCTAACAAATGATTTAGATTGGGAGCTTGCACGGTAACATATGTTTAAACTGGTAAAACTGTTGCATATCACTATATTCAGTACAGATGAATGCACATGGGGACTAGCAGTTACTAAAAAGATCCTAAATTACACTAAGAGATTTAGACCCACTGTATGTTAGAACATTCACACTTCATATGGCACTATTGTCATCGTTTAAGCTGCTGTCATGACATTTTAATCCAGCTACAATCCTAAAATACGTGCTTAGAGCACACTGAACTACATAGGTTTGAAAAGGACATGATTTTTTTTGCTAGAATAGCAAAAAACCCCATTCCTCTGAATAACACTGCTCAAATGATGCACGTGGAACGAGGAAGCACCCTCAGAAGTGCTGGAGGAGTCCTTTTGACAAAAAACCGGTACAGTCAAGCAAGGAGAAGTTAGACAGATGGCATAATGAATGAAAGGAAGCAGAAAGCAAAAGGAGAAGGAAAGAGCAAAGGGAGGAAGGGAACAGAAGAAAGGACGAGAGAAAACGAACGGAGAGATAAGCCAACAGGGAAATCACACATATGAAGAAGAATGAAAACAAAACCATGCGAAAGAATTAAGAAAGCAAAAGAAGCCAAGGAAAAAAAAAAGCCCAAAGTGTTAACAAGTGTTAATTAGGAATAAGAAAGATGAAGAGAGTATCACAGAAAAAACGAGAGACGATATGAGAAACGGAAGATGAAGAAACATGGCCCTGGGCTCACTGCTATTAATTTAATTACTAGTGATCTTCCAGTCTCTGACTTCTCTGCTAGGAGGCTGCTCCTGCTCATTGCAGACCTTCAGCGAGTAATGTTCGCTTCCAATGACTCTCTGGGCTTCGTAACTATAGGATTTCAGCGCCTGGGGTTTGGGATGGCACAATGGCTCACAATAAATTGTATTTTACTACAGTTACAAACTTCAGTTTGAGGGGATGGACAGATTAGGAAAATGACCCCCCAAATCACTTTTTCATATACCGATACTTTTTTTCACAAAGCAAACACAAAGTATTACTTTTTTTCTCTTTCTGATTATTCAAAGCCACTGCTTACAATGGTTACCCCAAGTGCTTCTTCAAAGATCGCATCATTTCTGCATCTTGAGTAATAATTACTGGAGAATCTTCAAATTAATTTGGAAAACCTCGGGGTAAATGTTGCCTTGGATGGTGGAGAATGCAGGTTCAACTTGGAGCCTGTTAAATGAGACTTCAACAGTTTAAAAGACAGCTAAATATAGTGTTACACATCACTGTAGTTCATTTCGGCTGGATTACCAGTTATTCATATTCTATTACTCATAATTTCAAGCAAGCGGAAGGAAAAAAATTCATTGACCTTGAACAACCTCAAATAAATTTGGTCTATAAACTTTGATATATCCTTCCTTCTGACTGCAATACCTTTTCCAATGTGCAAGTTCTCGTCTAAGAATCATAAAAAATGACCATTTCATCAAGCTTTTGAAACAACTGAGATTGAATCTTCAACTGAAAAAAAGTTCACTATAGAGCATGGAGACGAGTATTAATTACTAATTTTATGCAAAATGACATGTCAAATTAATTAGCGATGAGCTATTTTAGTGGATCTATGCCAAACCTCAGATTGTTTTGGGCAGAAGTAGCATGGTATTAAATATTTAACATGCTGTGGGATGTTCTGGTTACACTGGTCAATCATTAATTTCCTTTGATCCCAAGAAAGTAATTTTTGTTGCACTCAGCTGTAACTGATTGCAAACAGCTTTTTTATTCAGGCTCCTAATGTACTTTTCCCCAGTCGCTTTCCTCTGATTGAAACTATTTGTAGTTACACACTTTATCACACAGCACAGGACCATTGCTTTTCTGTGACTATATACTAATAGTCATTTAATTCTATATGTTAATATGATTTGCATTTATAGTGTTACTCTGAAAGAAATTCTGGAAGTACGGCAACAGCAAATATTTGAAATGATCGATAAAACTGGAGGAAATCACAGAGGTGCAAAATATTTCTTTTTAATCTGTAATAACTAAGAGTAATCCTAATATTTTACACTTTAAGCAAAAATATAGTTATTAAAAGCAGACATTTTACTTGAGTAAGGGTAGTGTAAGCATGTTTTTGTGTAAGTTTGTATTACCATACTGTTATTATCACATTAATTATTACCATTTTATTGCTTTGATTCTAAATCAGGGAAATAGCTTTTCTTTAACGTAGTCCGCAACCTCACTGTCACCAGATTTCTGGAGTGGAAAAAAGAAAGTGCTTTATAGCTTCTTTTTTTTTTTTCCTTTTTAAAAAAAATTCTAAAAAAAACCCAAACCGTATTAAATTGAGTATTAAACCGAGTATTAAATTGAAATATCAAATCAGACAATCGGCGAACCATTGAGGCTGGAAGGGCCGAGCGCGGGGCTTGCCCAGCCCAACCTCCCTGCGCAGCTACAGCAGGATGCTCTGGGCTCTGTGCACTGTGTTTCGAACACCTACGAAGCTGGACACTCCTAAAGAACTAATTACTACGTATATATGTTAGATTTAAAAAGCTAGCCAAAATACAGACTTTTTTTTGGACATGTAACTTCTTTCCTATTTTTCAAAAAAACCCCCTGCAGAACAGTAGGACTAAATCGTTACTATTTGATCAGCAAAATAAACCCAACTTATTACATTTCAAAACAGCAATCTAAAATTTTGCAGATATTTAGCAGAAAAATGCTATTTCCCAAATTTTCAATGAGGGGAGAAATTGCTACTCATTTTTTATGAGTGATGATGCCAAATTTTTATCAGCTATTATAAAAAAACTGTATCAGAAAGCATTAGTCATTACCTTTTCATGAGCTTAGACAGACGTTAATTTTAGCATGTCTTTTCAAGTAAATCTTAAATCAATAAAGCTTCAGCATAACAGTGTCTACACAGATGACAGAAGGGAAGAGGAGAAGCCATCCTAAGGACACGACTCCTTCACAGCGCTCGCTACCATCAGGCCCTGGTTGGCAGCGACAGGTGATCAGCCGGAATAATAAGCTCTTCTTCTCTCACGAGTCACATTCAAGTGTGATTTATGTCCTGTGACAGTTTTGGAAAGACATGCAATCTTGGAAGCAGCACCATCTTATTCTCCTTCCATGGAGAAGGAATATCTCCTAAATTTCCAGGTTCTGACACTGTAAATGCAGTTTCATGAGGCTTCAGGTGAAGCCTTTCCGTTACTGCCTTCAATAGCTCATAACCACTCCCATCTTGTCCTGCTATAATAGATTGGTTCCTGGAATTTATTACTAGTTAACTTCCCGCTTTTTATTTCAGCCGAACTGCTTCACGTCGACCTTCAGACTTAAAAATAATGCATAAAAGGATGCACCCACCAGTCAATCTTTTCTCTTCTTTATGAAAAAGAATAAACGCATGAAAGTTAACATGATGGAAGCATTTTTTTTTTTTACTTCTGTATTTAAAGAGCTTAAAACTTTCCTATAAGCAATACCGCTAAGTGCTGCACGCGAGAAAGCAACAGCTTTGCTTCTGATTCTCCACCATTTATAGCCCTTACCTGCCTGTCAGATTATTTCATATCTAAACTAATATTCAAATCGTATGGAACTTGAGACCCGATTACTTCAAGTCACTGTCTCACTATGAAAATGAATGTATTTCCCTATTTTTCAGGTCCAAATAAGAACTGGCAGGGCACTCCGTAAGCGCGATCTTTCTAAGCAATTAATGGGAAGGAATGAGGAAAAACTGAAGACATTTTTAGTTTTCAACTTACGTAACTTGTGAAGTCTTTAAGTCCCTGATGGTGTCAAGATTTTAACGGACCACCACGCGTCCAAAATGTAAAAAAAAAACCCTACAAATACCATGTTCACCAAAGTAGTCCACGTTTTTTTGGTTTGGTAATTCTTGTATTTAATACAAATATCCATGTAAGTAAACAGATGGTATGACATAATTGTCTTGACTTTGCAGAATGGGCAGTGGTAAAGGTGGTCACTGGTATACTCAAACGCTGAACGCAGCGGTGAATCTCTTGGATATTTTATTATAGAAGTTAAACTTAATATATGCATGACTGCATTCTACTGCTTTATTTAAACATCATCTTAATTAGAAATGTTGTGTATTTTAAAGAAATAAATGTCCAATTTTATTGTGATACACATAAAATTGTCACTGATTTATGAGTAATTTGACATAACAAAATGAACACAGGAAGCTTCATAACGACAGCATGAAAATATACGTGCTATTTGGTATTGAGGAAATGCATTTGTGCAATATTCATCATTTCTCTATTTGCACATAGTATAGCTCTGTAGTTCAGGCATTAGTTACACGAAGATTCTTAAAAATGTTTTGGTGTAAATTCTGTTGTTTTAAGAAAATGTTCTAGAATTATTTCTGAATGCATAGAAGAAAACTTGTCAACACTGTCTGTTTTCCTGGACTTCTTGTCCACCCTACGAGCTTCCTCTAACAGCTCAGTCGCCACACTGAGCTGTGTAAACTGCTCCAACTGGGAGTTTATTTCTCCCTATTTTATTCTATTTGTCATTTATTTACTTTTTTTTCTTACTCAGCTTAGTAAGTCACCAGGAGGCTGCGGCATCCGTAATCTCTCCCAGCTCCGGGGAGCTACTTTTCCAGTCATATTTGATCCTTTTGGAGAAATTCCAGACTTTGCCAGCCTGGAAGTTCTGTTTTGATGCAAGTTCAACCACCATGACCGTCACTCAGCTCCCCACATTCACCTGGCTGTGATGACAGTGACAGTCCTTTAATTGCTAATTCTCCCTGCTACTTCCCTTCTAACGTTGTTCAAAGCCGTGCGGGGGAAAATTCACACAGAAAGGAAGATATGTTAACCACTGCAAAATCCTTTCCCTAGCGCTGACTGCATTGTCAAGGAGTTACCAGATGAGAACGAATAAGGTAGAACACCGGGAAGAGAGGACGTTCTCCCCGCAGTCCTTTCTGTATGCTGCCAAATACCTTCCTGGGTTCTAGTCCCGTAGACATTTGTGGAGCATTTAAACTCCCGATTTAAGAAAGTCTTTTGAACATAACAGATATACAAAAGATGTACAGAAGATGCGCTAAATGAACATCCCTTGGTATTGACAGATTCTTCACTGTTTGGGATTTTGTTTGTTTGTTTTTTTTTTTTTCCCCCAAGATCTGGGGAAGATTATATTTGGAATAATTTTTCTTTATTTGTGGGGATGGAAGAACAGAGGCTTAATTTTCCTGTGAGAATAATTCCTTCAGAATCTTTCTCTAGAACAGCTGAAGGAATGACAGAGATTGTAAAATCAGCTTTCTCTTGGATGTGAAACACCAAATAGATGAAACGTTTGAAGACAGCATTTTTTGTTAGTGGTGAATGAGTAACTTTCTATGAATAATTTATTGAGCAAATTGAGCCAATTTTTCCACTTTCGCAATACAAACAAGCAGATCACGATTTTCTCCCATTTACTTATTAGCTGGAACCATTTGCCAAAGTCTTGTGTGTGATACTTGTAGCTCACTGTTGCCTGTGAAGGGATCCCTTCAAGCCCTCCACGTAGGAGATGGGTTTCTTTTTTTGTGAGCCAGCTCACCGGCTAAATAAAGCCTCTTCGCCCAACGGATGAGTGCCTCAGCATTTCTAGCAAAACCAAGTATACGGATTTCAATTTTGTTTTCTACACATTTTTATGGGAATAACGTTGTAGTTCACCTTCTGTGGACTTTATGTTTTGGAAAAAATCAATGGTTCGCTTTGGACTGAGGATAAGAGCAAAACTCCAGTAAGAGCGTCAAGTGAAACCGCAACAACAGCTGAATTGTATTTCTTTTCTTTAAAGTTATGTTGATTTTTTTTAAAACCAGCACAGATGAAAACGAAATAAAAAGCAGACAAACTGCACCCAGTCTCGTGCTCCTCCGAGTTGCATTTCATAAACGGTATCTGCATTATACAAAGTCCTGACACGGCTTGCCGAAGCGTTTCTATAGATAATCCCTAATTAGGTAATTACATTATCAGCTGATTTCAAGGTTTTTTTTTATAAAATTACAGAACTTTTTAATGAAGCCAACTATTTATATGCAATAGTTTTTGTCGGGATAGAGCTTGATTATATTAATCATGAAAACAAACCAACACTGAGCAATATAAGCATGGAATGAATTCAGAGCTGACAGATGTCAAATCAGAGTTGTCATCATCAAGAGCAACATCTTTAGTGCAGTTTTGTGGGATTAAATCGTAACTAAATCACCAGATCTAGGCTATGCTACATGCCTTTTTCATCAATAATTTGTTATAAAACACAACAATTGAAACGGACAATTAGAGAAATAATGAATGATGAAAATGAGCGATGAAAAATAAACAATTAGCAAAGAATGTAAAGAATGCATTTTAAGTATAAGGGCCCATGCCCTGGAAAGCAGTGATTTTTTGGTTCGGGCGAAGGCAAACCAGTATACATAGAACTGCAGCAAAAAGGTGTATTTTTGAAAAATATATAAAAAGGGGATACATTTAGACTCAATCAGTGCATAAGAAGTTTGTGAAACTAACACAGCAATACCGTATGCATATCTAATACTAGGATTTTAAATCTAGATAACCTAAAAAAAAATCACAAAAGCCATTGAAGGGTGGAAAAGACGCTTTAGAATGAGAGAAAGAAAACATTAAAGGGCTAACTTATTCAGCTTATTAAGAAACACGGAGGTGTTTTTCCTTCATAAACAAACAACTACTGCCTGTATGCCAAAGAGCATTTTAACCCAATTAAGGTAAAATTGTGTTTTTGGAAACCTAAGCCCTGGTAATGCAGAGCCGCAGTCACGCCGAGCTCCCTGCAGAGAAAGCACAGACAGAGCTCGCCGGAACGCAGCGTGATCACAACCAAAAGAGTTCCCGCAGGAGATGGTGCCAGTGGTACACTTCCCCGGGCGCTTGGGGGAACAATTTTTAGGTTGGGATCTGACCGCCATCCTGTCCTGACTTCACTGGGAGTGGAGGAAGGGGTGCAGAGGTGATGTCTTCTGGGGACACCCGCTTGGAGCCTTCCTGTCAGTACGGTGCTGGCCGCTAATTCCAGTTCTTTGAATGGAATTCAAAGATAGCAGTTGGCTTCAGAAGCAACACAACTGTGATGATCTGGCTCTGAGCCTCTAATCATAAAGCTTTCCAGGCCTGAGCAGAAAGAATTCTAACCGCAGACAGCTGAAAGCTGAATGCAAAACATGAACTTCAAAGTAAGAATATTTGACCATTGGATCAAATTACCGAAAAATTGGATTCTCTGCCTCTTCGTGGACTCAAAGCAAGACTGGATACCCCCTTGGAAAATATATTTGGTCAAACACGTTATGCTTTAGTGAAAAATAAGCGTTTGGAATGAAACCGAGATCTGTGAAAGCAGCTATACCGCCTGGCCATTTAACACTAGGGATTAAATAAGAGTAATCTATTAACTTCTTTTCATTGCCACCAACCCCGTCCACTCTCGCGGCACAGGCTATGGTCACAGCCGGCGTACCTCCCCTGTAAGGTCAGGGCTGTGCACGGGCGTCAATCTGACCTCTGACTGCAAACTCATCCCATGGAAAATAACCCAGTCATCAGTGGAGCCCAGACCAACTTCCTTACTGTGCTTTCCAACCCTCTAAGCCACTTAGATCCCACAGAAAGGGCAGGATGTACAGGGCACAGACGGGGTTTTTTGTCTGAATTTCTTTCTACACAATACTGTTGCTAGGGCTTGGTCACATCTGACTGCAACATATACAGATCTGCTTAGATATATATATATATAAAAATTTATATATATATAAATGGACTGCAGACTGGTTTGGACAGGCAAGTAAAATGCTTATCCCATTGGATGTTGCTCTGGTTTGATCATTTCTGCCAAAATTCTGATTTCTGCTTTTGCAACACCCTCACCCATTAACCCAACTTTAACAGAGCATTAAAACAGGGCTCTAAAAGCAATGACACTCTATAACATCACATAAATCACATGCATCGTCACCTTTCCTGCATACGTATAGTCTTCTAGTGTGATAATTTTGCATCTAAGGACTGAAGAAATGTACACCTTAAAATTGTGTAAGGGTTTAGGGTCAGTTATATAAAGGGCAAGAAGGAAAAGCATCCGTATTCACCAATAAAATACCTCTGAAAGCAAATCATTGCAGTCCCACCATTAGCAAAAATAATTAATAGGCAACAATGACTTTGCCTTAAAAAGAGATAATTAAATGTAGAGAAGAACATAGAGAAGGCATCTGCCAATAGCAGTAAGGTAATCTGAAAAAATCATGCAGAATTTTCTAGCTGTGGCAATCTGACACTGCAAGAAAAAAACCTGCCGCTATTTAATAACGGATGCTGTCCATAATTTAACTAATAAGTAACTTTCTGCATTCAAAAATGTAATTTGAAAGACTACCATGTAATGGAAATAGCTACCTTATCTTTCCATTTGCCAATCCAGCTTTGTTATCACAATGTCAAAGGGTAGGTTTGCCCGCATCCCAGACGGCATATAAATACTGCTGAGATTTGTCTAACTCTCTTGTCACTACTCTACTCGGCTCTTGGACAAGGCAATAATGTTACTAAAGGCGTCACCATAAGAAGATCAGAAGTGACAATAAGGCGTAGAAAACAGAAATGCAACGCTACTGAGAGCAACTGTTATCATCCAGTTGTGGGGGAAACACACGGTCATAAAACAGAGGTGATACTGGAGGAGTAAAACACTGGAATACAGCATGAAAACATAATACAGGTCCACAGATAGTGCTAAAACAGTGTTTTGGCTTATTTGACTGAGAAAAAAAAATCAATGACAAATGAAAAAAAAATCAAGAACAACATTTTAGGGGAGTTACTGCTCAGGTTTGTGACACTGGCTTTAACTTAGCTCTCCCGACAGCAAAGCAAGCTTTAGAAACAGCCTCCCTGAAAGCCAGATTCTAAGGGTAGATAATAAAGTTCAGCACAATCATAGAAGAGAGAAACTTTAGAAGAGCAATATATGAGTCCATAGCTGACAAGCTGAAATAAAGAGTCCGGGAGATGTTCATAGACAGCAAAGTGGCCTGAAACACAAGTACTCCCAGTTTTATTTTTCAGAAGAGCAGATGTATTTTCAGGAAGGCTGACATATGAAGGTAACCTTTTTTTTAACCTATAAAATGAAATTACAAATTTAGTCCTAGAAAACTGGGAAGACCACAGCAGAAACAAGATTTTAAGAAAAAAAAAAAAAAAAAAAAAGAAAGAAAGAAAGAAAGATGTGGAAGGGTTTAAAAGTTGTTACGGGTTTTGGAGCAGCCTGAACAACCGAAAACAAGTCACACGACTCCTGGCCGCAGGAGTTGAGTACAAACCACAAGCACCACCAGCCCCTCCAGGCCAACTGGACTGTACGGCCGTTTGCAATACTTCCAGCTAGTTAAGCGATAAGATACACGCCTTGTCTCCAACACTCGTCGTTTGTCAGCCAGGAAGGAGGTGATGAAGGAGGTGACACAGCAGATGATAAAGAATCAGCTGTCTGCCAAAGCGAGACCAGCTAACAAGAAAAAAAGTTGTATTAAACCTGACGTAGCTACCTGGAAAGCCTTAACATGCGAGTGAAGGTTCTCGAGGGAGTTCACTACAGACAAACTAAAAACCACTTTGTAGAAAAAAACACACTGTACAACTGCTACTGTTCCAAAATCTGTTATTATTTCCCTGTTTATTTCTCTTGTAAGATTTTTCTTCCCTCCATCAAAACCACGTTTGCTAAGCCATTTAGTAAGTGATTGCAAGGAGGTACAAGCAGCTTGTTACTCACTGGATTCCTGATGTGTGTTTAAGTTGTTGCTTTGGTAGCGATTCCATTAAAACTGAATTACTGAATTCCGATATTATGGCTCACCTGTTGCTTCTGCACATGACATACGCAGGGCTACACACTGCCCTCAAGAACGTGTTGTTGCGGCTGTTCTGTACTAGCAAGGATAACCTTACAGGGCATCTCCAAAAGGACTTAAGATGGAGAGGAGCACCTTCTTCTCTTTCTGCTTACTGTTTTTCAATTTTCCTTCCTTTATTTGGTTTAATTTTACTTAATGCCTCCCAGGTAGCGGTGTTCTTATTTCTATCCAGTGTGTAGCACAATCATTGACCACTCAAGTGGAAAAGACTCTCTGTCACGGAAGGATTGTGAAAAATGGGGAAAGAGTCTAGGGTCTTCTCCTTCAGTAAGAAAGGGTAGAATTTACTTCAAATACTTGACACAACAGGATACAAAACCCCCAAAGGCAGGCATCTTCACCCCCTCTTCAAGAGAAGAGGACTGTACTACTCAAGGGAAAACTGACGTAACTTTTCAAAACAGAAGAACAGCAAATACTTATCTTTTTCAAAGTGGTTAAAAAGAGACAGCTCAGATATCATAACAGTAGCTTCACTTGCAACAACTTATTTGTTCACCTTTAATTTCGTGCCATTACATGTTGCTCATAGTGCAACCAAAGTGCACCAAACCCCAACATTAATTTTCCAAGTATTATACAGACTTCCACAAGAACTGACCTGAAATTAAACTTTCTTCTTGTGACATGGCAGTAAATGTTAAATATATACGTTATCTGAAAAAAAATCCCAAATGCTTAGAAATGAAAGCAATAAAAATTCCAAGAGTACTTTGAGTGCTATAAAGCAATCTTGGGACGAATTAAATTATTCTTGTTCTACATGACAGAGAATTTAACATACGCATTGAAAGTGATAATGATCAGAAACGTGACTCCAGAAAATCGGCATTTAAGGGTGCCTGGTTTCCGAGTGATAAGAGGAAACTTTGTGTTTGCTGAACAAAGAAAGATTTGAACTTGGGCTTGAAAGGTGTATAAGGCATGATGATGTAAAACAAAATAATAATAATGTTCGGGAATGTATGCAGCTCCTACTTTAAGCAACTCAAGAAATATACAAAGATTAACATCATTATCTGGCATTATGGATGGAATAGTGGAGATAAAGTCCTGCAAAATTCCTTAGGCACAGTCCACTGGCAGAGCTGCAGATGGAACCAGGCTTTGGCGAATTACTTAGCTGCAACTATTATTACTACGAAGTCGGTTGCAAAACCACTGCAAATAAAGTCCAGCTCTCTATGCTTTTATGTTGTGCGATTTATGTGAATATATCAGTTTTCTCTCCTTCCTTCTGATTTCCCGCAGAATCGGAAGGCCAAGAAGGTGAAGAGCTGAATAGACGTACCCTCTGGGTAGATAGTGAATTAAAGATGACAGGTTTCTCGTACGTGGGAGAGGAAGTCAGCTTCTCCTCTACTGTCTGCATGCCACCTATCTCTGCCCACCCGTAGCAGAAAAAAAAATATTATTTTATTCAGCTGGGAATAAACCCACTATTTAGTATGGAAAGTTACTATGAGACTGTCTATCTTAGAAAGCGGGTAGTTTGCAAAAATGCCATTTATCTGTCCTGTAACAGTAAAAAGTTCTAATCACATTAAAACTATCCACTGAAAAATTGTGCTTACACATCTGCAGGCTGAATGTGGCTGGAAGTGACCACAGAATAATAAAGCAAAACAACATTATGGTGCAAGAAAATGTCTTGGGCAAGAATAATTACCTCATTATTTGGTAAAGTGTACAATGACGACTGATATTAAGAACTATCTATGATATAACACTGATGTTCCACCTCCTTAGTCCCGGGCATAGGGTGAAAACAAGTAGAAACAAGAAACAAACATGGCAGACAACCAGTTTGATTACTGGTTCAGCTACAAAATAAATAATTACTGGCGTGCTTTTCCTATGTGCTGTTCAGAATTACTTTATTTCTGCAGCTAAACATGCGTATTTAGTGAGCAGCAAAGAGGTACTCCAAGGCAGGTATTTTAGCTGCTGCTGACTGGACAGAAGAAAGAATTTGGAGAGCAAATTGTCTTCTGAAAGGGACATTTCAAGAGATTTTGAAATGTTGATAACAGAAAATTTCGGAGAAGGACGAAGAGGTTTTTTTGAAATATTGCTGAAAAAAAGTTTTAAAAGTAAATTCCAAGCCCTCAAAAGGACTTCTTCTGCAAGGAATTACGAACCTTGACAAACATTTAAGCAAAGATGCAATACTGGATATGGTTACTTGATTTTCACATTCATAAGGTGTATTTTTGTAAATAGAATTTAAATAATATTTCATTGATGTTATTGAGTATTAATACAATTTTTGAAACATCATTTTTTCCTTTTAATAACATTTTCTATAAAGAAGCATCCTTTCTAATGGCGCTGCTTCAGGTCACATCCTTATTTTTCCTTCTTCCCGAGCTTCAGTTTCTGTTTTGTTCCCCCAGCACAAAATGTACGGTCATATGATAAAACGCAAGCAAGAGAGAGCAAAAGATGGAGATCTATCAGGGTACTGAAGTAATGGCACTGTCCAGAAAGTACTACAGACTTCTCAGATTAACTATTCACCCAGATTACTAGATTTTAATTATTTAAACACATGAAAAATTGCAGAAAGCGCCTTATTCATAAGTAACCAAATGAAATAGAGTGACTGCAATTTTGTCAGTATTGGTTTTATTTGTATATGCACACCAATAATAATTAAAAACTGAGTAAGGCAATACTTTCTTGATACCGGTGAAACTAAAATGCAAGATCAAATTCAGCTGAGAAATAAAAAGTGCAGCCACTACCCACAATCTGCATCGGAATGATTACTGGAAGCCTGACATACGTTTTGTTCAGTAGATTGCTTTACTTAAAGGGTGTTACAAAGATCCTTATGTGCTCCCTAATTATCATGGATGGTTATCAACCCCTCAGAGAAGTAGAGCACTATCAGCTCTTTGGGTCTGACATACTATGGAGACTGAGACCCTTCCCACTCACTTGGTTGAAACAACTGACTATCATTTTCGAGGGAATATACTCGTTCCTTGGACAACATTCTGCCATAAATTACAGAAAGTAAATCCGATTAAAAGCGCTGAACGGAAACTCCATTGCTAAAAATAGTCATAGAAACTTCCTTCATTACAAAAACAGAAACGTAATTCCAAGTATGTGCTCTATCTCATCACGTCCTTTACCTTTTGTTTTGTTTTTTTTTTTTTTAATCCCTCTGTTTTATTTAAGTAAGCAGTATAGTCCCGAATTTTTGAGGATTTGGTTGGTTGAGCAAAATCTGTATTCAGGTCAGGAAAGCAATGAGGAAAATGGCGGTGAGATCTTGAGGTACGTATTCTGGATCCTTTTAGCCTGGGAATCAGAAGCAGCCAAGGCCGCAGGCCTGCCTTTGAAACTTGGTATGGAATCACAGGAAGTTCTCCTTTTATCTTGAAATACATATCCCTACTGAGAAACGCAAAGGATGGAGGACAAAAAGAACAGTTTGGTACATCTGAGAACAGTCTTTCCCTCCAGAAAACAGACGGTTGGCCATCACCAGGCGGGCCTCAAACAACTTTGTCATGACTAACAATATGTGCGAGGCCACTTGCTTAGGAACACCTTTAATGTAAATCTCCCGCGGAAACTATTGCACAGTTTGTTTAAAAATGTGTATCTTTTAGTGGAAATGTGTAAAGGTATAGTTGTTTATCCTTTCTTCGTGTTTCATCGGCAAGTCACCTTATGATCCTAGAAAATATATATGTGTATATATGTATGTGCGTGCATGTGTATACATTTGAAATTTATTCGGTTTCACCCTGCTCCAAGACAGACACAATACTATCATAAACCCAAGGTCTAAGCACAAAAGACGGGGCAAATCAAGTCCGTCAGAAGTTTTTCTTGTTTCAGACTACGAAGTGTGTAGCTAACTTAAAATAAAGATATGAATAAAATGAGTTCTATAGATTATGTTTGCAAAAGGCAGCTTAAAATTTTAATTTTTTTGGACGTTTTGTCTGGCCTACATGCAATAGTTTTCCACTATAACTTTTTGTAAGTTTGTAATAAGGTACCGGATTAAAATAACTCGTCCGCACAGAGATAATCTTAGAGGAAACATTTTTGCGCATTGTTATTTCTAGGCTGTTGCTGTCAGAATAAGGCTGCTATTACAACACAAGCATTAGCACAGCCAAAAATTCAATTACGATTACAAATATGGGCAATGAAAAAGCAACAAAAAAAAGAAAAAGAAGAGTATGGATGGGAACGAACAATTCGCTGAAAACCAGTCCTGAATACAAAGGGCAAAGATATGAGTGAAGCACACGGAGTTCAAGAGCAGCACACACTTTCCTGATTATGCCAAGGCTACAAAAATCACTTCATCACAATTCTTTTTATGCCCCACTCAGTACTGGAAGCAGTAATGAGAAGATGCAGAGGATCGTGATATTAGGAAATCTGTAATTCCCATCTGCGAAGGTCAAACTTTTAAAAATTATTATTGAAAAGACTGTCTTAAATTTTGCTGTTCATACCTATTTTAATAGATAGGAATATAAATATTGCACAAAAATTGCAGTGCTTTCTTAGTGTAGATTGCTAGCTAATTTTGCTTTCAAGGAATTTTCAAGAAAACTTTTATTTTACACAGTTATAATTCCATCAAATAAACAGCCTGCTCCATAACACAAATCTTGATTCTAGAAAGTAATATACCATTCAAAACTACTGCAGAAAATTTTTTTCCGTATTTAATTTTCATGGTATTGTAAATTTACAATACTCTACCTTTCCCGCAGGATAATTAAGTCTGAGTTGTGAAGTCTCTAAGAAAATATTGAACTTAAAAGGGGCCAACATCCATTGTTTTTCAGCTCTGTTGCATTGTTTCTTGAAACACGTTCCTTTTTGAAAAACGCACACTTTATTGCATGCTATTCCTCATTGTGTCACTGCTCTTAAACCAGAGGTTCTCACCCATTTTTCTAGGTCAGATCAACTGTGCGCATGTTCAAAGGTTGCAGCCCCTCGCTATCAAAGGCAAGGCTGTTCCATGACTGACATCATAGCGCCCTCATTAATAAAGAGATGACAGAACTATGTTTACATCCAGATCAGGACATCAGACATGACTGTGAATGGGAAAATCCTTATGATATAGAGATAATATGGAATAGTGTGAGAGCTCTCTGGAATGTCGCTTTGTGGCAAGAAAAGGTTGATCATCTCTCCCGCATTCCTGCCATAATAGTCCCCTGCCATTCCTGCCATCACTCCTTTTTAGCCACCTGTTTGTCAGCGGCACTGAAAAGTTTCTAAAGTAAGAGGCCTTAAATTTGTGTTTGTCTCAACATATCTGGAATTTTTTTTTTTTTTTTTTTTTCATTACCACACCATTTGGTCAAACTTAAAATATTTCAGGGGAGTATTTAGCTGAACTTTCTTACAAAGATCCCATAGTGGAATTCTAAACCATTCCAGACCTTATTAGTCCTCAAACCCAACAGGTTTTCCTTATTACCTAGACAAAATCTTATTTCAATTCTAGACCATTATTTCTCATCTCACGCCCAATATAAACAAAAATTTAGTACTTTTCTTACAGGAACTCTTTGTGTATCTGAAAAGTATTTGTGCTTCCACACTTTCATCTTGTCTTATCTAAAGCAAGATTTTCTCTCGTGTCTTTTCTCGTAAGACATACTTTCTGACCTCTGATCTTTCATTGTGAACAGAAGAAACGCTACAAAAATGCTAAGTACTCCTACTCATCAAACAACTTTTTTTTTTTTTTTTATATTGAATATTGAGTAACTGGCGGATGACTTTATTTCAAGGGAATGGAATGCCATGGAATGGCTTTACTGAAATAAGTCAAACCATTGGCACATCATAAACCACATGCAATCAAACACCCATCATTTTACCCCTTGAATACAGAAGGTCCTTTTCTTATCTCATTTTCCTTTTAATGGTTTAGACAGATTTACTTACTAAAAATATGTCACAATTTTCAGCTGCGGTAGTTGACATAATCATTTCAGGATTCATTAAAAAACAAAAGGAAAAGAAAAGAAAAAGCACAGTATGATCCCACAGCTTCCTTATTATGGTTGTGCTATTTTAGAAGAAGAAGGAAAGACATCCAATTGTTTTGAAATTATACTTTGTTAAACAGATACATATATATTTATTGTCAATTTGAAAGTAGAACCTGGGCTGACTGGCTTCAATTAAGTCTCTACCGGAATTAAGAGACAAAATAATACAGAAAATGCTACTTTCTTTATGTCCAGGGTCATATAAATTCCATATGCAGGCAAAATGCCTGTGCTCAGGCAGAGCATCTTGCAGAACCGAGACCAAATTAATGACTGAAAGTCAAAGTTCAAAACAAGGAACAATTGTTTTTATCGTACTTTCAGTGTTATAAATGGGAGGAGAAAAACACTTAAAAATCGAAAACGACTTTTTAACCAATGTAGTCTTCTGAAATACAATAGATCAGAGTAACAAGTTAGCTCTAGAAAGAACTGCAGGAAGAGCAGGAGCCCACTGAGCTTTCCATGTTACTATCAAAAAGAAGACCTCGGAATCCTGTTGAGGGGAAGGTGAACGTAGAGGGAATGTTTCCTGTGAACGTAGATTCACAAGGAACTCTAGACTTCACACAAGCTTTGATAAAATACTCTTTATAGACCACTCTGCAAACAAAACCAGCCACTAGCATACTTTAGAATGAAGCTGCTGTTCTTAGCAGTTTAAAACTTTTTTACTATTTCATGAGTTTTTACCAGATGTGCCATGGTTCCTATTGTACAGCATAGCAAGAATAAATCCCAACCTAACATTGTTATTAACACCGGTGAATATCAGGTAGAGATATGCCTGAGCTGTAAATTTCAAGGGCAAATAAGAACTCCCTTATTCCGTGACCTCTTGGTTAGAGCTAATTGAAGCAGCAGGTGATTGCCTTAAGGTTACAGATAGGAGCACGATTCCTTTCCTGCCACTTACTGCGTCCAAACATTACTACTTCTTTTGAATTTCACTGCCAGCATCTCTGTTCGATTACTCCACTGGATTCCGACTATTTGCTTTTCACAGCCTCTGTACGGTTTCTTATCTCCCATCTATATTATCTCCTAGACCTTTGGAAGCTTTTCTCCCTTTTTTTTCTCAAGTTTTTCTTAAAGTACATTTGCGTGGAAGGATGCATGAAAGCTCAAATGCTCAGTTTACTAGCAATAGTGTTTCTGTTCTCTTATTCTTGATAAAATTCCTATAAAATTGTCTACCAAACAAGGCATACTCGTGCTCTAATTATTCTAAAACTAACAGGTACTTGCCTCTCCTAAGGGTTGTATGGCCAAGTAGGTACTTACAAATCACAACAGAACATAGTTATTCTTCACAAGTGGCGGTAGAAAAGTAGTAAGAAAGAAACACCGTATTTTTAAGATACAGAGCGTTCTACTCTTTTTCCTTGAAATTAAATATTTATATATATTTATACTGAAAAGGTGGTGCAAAAAGAATAAGTAACCATTTCTGTGTATAGGAGAAGGTGTTTTCCTTCCTGCTTTATATTCGATATCGTACCATTCCTCCCAAATCTCCTTACGCAGGCAGTTGGTTGTTCGGCTCCCCATTAGCATAATGACAGTCTTTATGCCACAGTAGCTAAAATTATGTCAGCATTCCTTTCATAAACCATTGTCTTTAAGTTTTTCTAATTTTTCCCTAGATAAAAACAAAACCCCGAACCCAACCAAGCAAGCAATGTTCCAAGTTGAAACTAGCTACACAGAGTCTAAGAATTTAGTCGGGAAGAGTTAATTTATTCTTAGAACATTTAAAAAGAAAAAAATTCTTCATTTTTAAAGTGATTTATCCTGGCAACATTTCTTACCGGTCTGCTATTTATGAGGTCTTTTCCTTTTTGTTTTGATAAACCACACACTTCGGCTGTGCATCAATTTCATTTTTTTTTCTAATCAGGTTTCTATTAACAGACAGTCTTCTGTTGACAATTTTCCCATTAGGAAAATTCAGTAAAATTTCAAGGGAAATTCAGTAAAATTTCAAGGGAAATTCAGTGAGGTCAAAGTCCAGTGAGAGACTGAATTTTCACAGGTTTCTACCTAGTCTCCCTAGAGCTAATTATCCCATGTTCTTCCCATACAGTACAAGAAAAGAATGTTTTCCTGTGTTTGTACTGTCATCACCTGAGAACATTCCTTTTGTGAGTAGGATGCTGGTTTATCACAGTCTTTCCCAGAGTTATTTTCCTAATAGCCCTTTCACCAAGACAGGTAGCATAGATTACCCACCCACCCCCACCCCCAAAACATCATTTTCATTCATTGAAGAGTTGTTAAGATCTTTTCAGTGCTATTCTTCCATTTCGGTCGCTATACCAGCAAATGTTTTCCTTCCATATTTTTTTCTTCCTTGCTCTGTTTAAAAGCTCCAAACAACACGAGTAAATGTCCTGAATCTTCTAAGTAAGAAGTCCTACAATGAGTCTGTAACAAGTGAAAAATCTACATCCTCTATGAAAAGTTAATGTATTTCATATTCAGAGGTACTGGATAGAAAATGAAGGCTAACTACCAAGGGTAACGCTACAGGTAATCATACCACTCTGTTAATGGTTCGTGAGACTCTACCAAAATAGTTACCTGAAAATATTTACTGTTATAACAGTCACGAAAGCTAGCACAGCACATTGACCGACCTCAAACAGATCTACCTCCTGTATCTGCCGAAGAAAGCACACGCATTTTCTGCAAGTGAATAAATGCAGAAGAGTCCCATATAAATTCTGCTTTGCACTTTACAGTAGTAGGTTTATTCGTACAGATAACGACCCCAGTAATTTAGGGCTATTTGCAGCGGAGAGTTGGGAGGACACAGGCTGCTCTACACTTAATGCACTCATTGACTCTCATCAAAAAGAATGTATGACATTTTGTGCTGGACAGCAAAGAGCAAATCAATTGTCAGTTGTACTTTGGCAGCTGTAACCAGATTATAAGATTAGAGGGCTAATTTGCAGCTTGATTTGTTGTCTGACAACCTTGTTTGTGAGTTTAATATCTCGGTCATTTCAAAAAGCATTGGGCTGTAACAGGCTGTAACTTCATATACAAGCTGCTGGCACAGATACATTTTTCCTTAGCAAAAACGATTGCAACCCATTAAGTTATTTTATTTTTAGGTCTATAGCTTCAAAACACTAATTTGCAAATGTAATTTGGCTGAATGCATGCTACACTTGTAAACAGCCTTGTTCTGCCTTTGACTGATACTCATTCAGATAAATATTTCGGATATTTGGGGGCATTTAGTTTCTGCACAGCAGTTGTCGGCGCTCTTCCAAACGCGGTTCACTAACCACGCGGCACTCCAGAAACCTGGTCCTCACGTCACAGAAGTCTCAAAAGGTACCTTGGAGCCAACCACTGCCCGCGGGGTTGCAGCGCCCCCTCCATGGAAAAGAGCAGGCCGGAGCGGGCCGCTTCGGCTTGGCGGCGGAGGGACGGCGCAGCTCCTGCGCTTTCCCGCAACTTCGTCCGGGGATTGCTTCTGCCTTATTACAAGCAGGGAAAGAAGGGGTGGAAGCTTCCAAACTTATTTGACTCAGGCTGCCACAGTTATCGTTTAAAGTCAATTGTTAAACACCCTCCTTTCCCCCCCCCCCCCCCCTTTTTTTTTTTTCCCTAACTTCTGTATACTTTAGGGAAACTAATGAATAATATGTATTCATACATAAAATAGTTGTCATTAATGATAGCTTTTAGACTTTAAAAATTGAAAGCTAGAAGGCTATAAAAGACAAGTAACTCAAAAGAGTGGTGAAAAAGAAGACAATTGTCAGAAGATTATTATCAACACACATCTAATGGCTCTGAGTGTTCTCATGAACACACTATTTAGTTTTAACGCTCACTATGCCAAAAAGGATGAATAGTTAAGTATTTTATTCCACCTCATCTGTTTAACAGTACGAATGTTAACAACATTCTATTACCACATACTTGAAACATATTAATTAAATTGGATTTACTACTAATCTCCAACCCACCTCCCACTGAAGTAAGTGTTTTTTGATCCATTATTGTTACGGACACAACTTCACAGTTGTGAAATCAAAAAAGAAAATACTGTCAATAAACATGAGGACCAAGAAGAGTATCTTCAGAGATTCACATATGAATCTGGGAGCTTAGTTATTCATGTATGTTGACAAGGTACAATGGAAAATTTAGGGAATACCCTGTTTACATCTGCTTCAGACGCAAAACCTGTCTCCCTTCTGAAACCACCTCCCCCTAGGCACAGCAATAAAACTCTCCGCATGAGTCACCTGGATATTCTACAGCTCAAACTTTCATGTTGTTTTCAAGATTAATTTTTTTTTTATAGGCTAAGAGCCTTTCTGAAGTTTGAGAGTAAGGATTTTTTCTGCACTTGAAGGTTGGCTATGCCACTGTGGACTTCACCTTTTTTCTGTTCTTGAAATGTGAAAAATACTGCTGAAACTATTGTGAACATAATCAAGTTCTTAACAAACTAAAACTCCCACCCAAAATTATTAACATTTGATGACCAGTTTTAAAACTCGAAAAATTAGAACTCTGGAATTTATAATGACTTTTCACCTTCACGCATTGGAACTATCCCTAATGTAAAGTCGTTCTCACCCTTGGATGAAAGTCCCCACTTCCAAACGTGAAGAGGAGTAGGTGGGACTTGAAAGTATAATCACCATGTTGAACAGGGGGTAAATGAACTTACCAAAATCGCTTTTCATCCTCCCACCTTACTATTTTTCAGCCTTCAGTTAGCAACAGTATTGTGCAGTCTACTTCAGAGCTGTGAATGAGAAACCGTCATACCTCTTCAGAAGAGGTCTTTTATTTCAGTCTATATGTGCAGCAGTTCAGTGCCAGTGTCGATTGCCTCTAATGCCGTAATTCAAGTGGCAAAATGAAGCTGTTTACACTCCAGCTGCAGAACGAACTGTGAAACTTATTTAAGAAGAAGAAATACCCATGTTCAGGACGCTTTATCTGGTTTTCAGCTGGAATTGGAAATTCCCAGTTGAGCAGTAGCCAGCATGATGAGATTTCATGGAGGTAGATGTGGAGACGAAAAAAAGATTGGGCCAAGGTGACACTCAGGTGAACTCAAATCACAAATATTAGTTACTAGAATCTCGGGGAGATGTTAAATTATTTAATTTGTTTTGCTACAGTTAATAAAGCTGTGGCCAGTTTCTACTGCGCTTCATTAAAGGATGTGTGGTTGTTTCATTCGTGAGTGACCTTCACATAATTTCGGTCATATTATGGTAAGGAAATATTTCCCTCATGTCTCACTACCCATTACTGCTTCATAACTAAATTCTTCTATGACAAGCTAAAAAAAAAAATAAAATTATTTGGGTGTCATTCTGAAATATATGCATTTAATTTGTTTATTTACCTTTTATTTATGTACTACCAAAAATGCTGCCTAACATTATTTTGTAGCATAATCTTTCCCAATTGCACATATATCACAGATGGGGCTGGTTTGAACTACATCATCTGGATCCTGGTCTGTTTCCAATTTTTGCAACTGAAATGCTGAAACGATGTTTAGTTCCAGATCATTATCAAAACATGTCAAATCTACAAAGCTCTGGCGTTAGAAATAGTAAATAGAAGTTAATTCTCTGTTGTGTCTGTTTCTGGTCCTCAAAATGTCCCCCCGTGTCTTTTTAAAAAAAAATAAATAAATCTGTCTTCACCTAACTTGATGTCTGAGTACTGAACAAAGGTTAAAGCTGAAGTTCCCGTTTAGGACTACCCAGAACTTTCTCCTGGTAACCAGGAGAGGAAATGCTGGAGGTTCACAGAGATTTATTTGGTCTGAGGGAAAAAGGATGACACATGACAACAGCTGATATTCTTTTCTCCTGGGGAGAACAAAACTACAGGCTAATCAGCGAAACAAACTGCCACTGCTGTAATGACACCCTTCAAACATCAAGTATATAAGCGACTTTGCAGTTGAGACTGTACGGGTTACATGTACGTGACATAGAAAGGGATTAGACTTAGGAACTCCAACGGCAGAACTATGTAAGGGCAACCTTGATAAAGATAAGGAGGAATCCAAATCCAAAGCCCCAAGAAACCAATACAAATCTTTCAGTTTACTTCTATGGATTTTCGGAACCCTCTTGCTTTTATTACTTTCATCCATTCATGTAGCCTTCCCAAGCTTCACTTTTTATTTCCACCTGATCTCACAGCGGTTTCTAAAGCGTAACTATAATTTCTGCAAGTTATATAAGTTTATAGTAGATTTAGAAATCCTGGCTAGAAGGTGACATATCACGTTTAATGTTTCTATGCAGTTATTGAAACTAAAAAGAATAGTGACTGGAGCCTGAAGGAAATGGTAATACCATTAACTTGTGGTATCACTATGAATGTGATAAAAAAGTTTACAGATGTTAAAAGCAGCAGAATACCAAGTGCTTAATACCAAACCACGTGCCTTAAAGTTCACATTTCTTTTTTAAGGTTATGCAAAGCCCTAGAAGATGCTCATTTAGGTATTGTACAAACAGTAATTTATGAATCTGTATGTACATGAAAGCATCTTGTGAATCTGTATATAAGCAATTTGTTTAAAACAACGTGAATCAAGACTTCATTTTGTTTCCGGAAGGAGCATGGCTGGATTATCCACTCTTTTACATGCGCGTGCTCTGCTTGTCAAATTTAAACTTGGCATAATAGAAGACTCTTATTTTACAGTACCACTACTTTTAACCAGTATTGGCCTGAAGCCAGAAAATTTTACAGGAACAATCCCAAACCTTACCAGCTGCTCACATGTGCCCGTAGAAGGCATACAGTTTGTATCAGGAAATGTAAGGGAATCACGATTCCACCTCGTACTTATAAAGAAGTATAATGCAGAAAGAATGCAATTTAAAAAATGTGTCCCTAGCAGTACCCATAGGGCAATATAATATTTTCCAGGTTCCACTACAGCATGACAACGTTTAGCAGTAGACGGTTCAGATTAGGTACGCGTCATTTCTTTGAGCGCGATGGAGTGTTCTTCATCCTTGGAAGTAAGATATGGGACGAGGATCTCAAAAGTGGAGCAGGAGAAAAGAGCACTGACAGTTCAAGGCAAACATGCAACCTTTTTCCCTTCTAAGTAATATGTGAGAAAATAATGAGATCTGTATGTGTGAAAAATGCTGCTCTTTATAGAGTAATGAAATACAGTGATTTGGTGGGTAGTTATGAATTCTGAACGCAGCTACAGATTTCCCATTTATCTAGAATAATTACTGCATGTCTAGAATAAACCCACATGTCAAGAATACACATATATATTTACTCGGTGACATAATAACTATTTTAAAATATGAATGAGACAGAATTATTGCAGCCCATGAAACATATTAAATCCGGTATCTTATTATAGCACCTTAAACTAAAAACTCACATTATGTTATCTTTTTGTAGATGTTATTAGTTACAATGGCTTTTAAAAGCCATAACAAACCCCCTCCCCCAAAACGTAATGGCACTGCAAGGAAGACTAAAAAAAATTCATATATAAGAAGCATCCATCCATCCATCCATCTTAAACCTTTATCAATGTTTAGTTAATGTCAGCCCACTCTCCATTTTCTTTTAACTTTTCTCAAAGAAAAACAAAGACAACACTGAACCCACCTGTATTAATCTATTTTCAGAGGTAACCCCTTCACAATTTCCAATTAAATGAATAAAGAAAACCAATATTTCAGGTATTTTTGGCATTTTTCAAGTAATATGTTCTAAATGATAAGCCTTGCATAGCGTAAGTTGTATAAATCAATTTCTGATTCCATCCATAAATGCAATTTTGAACTTGTTCAAAATTTGAACAATTTGTTTTCTTGTTCAGAAACACAGCATCATGTTTCTGAACAAAAGTTAAAAAGCATTAAGCTTAGGAATGATCCTCATGTCTGTTCCATTTATTCAGAGACTGGTCGTCTCCATCTGCGGTGGTGGAGAGAGTTGTAGTTCCTGGGGACAGGCACAGGACTACAGTTGTCTACTGTCCTACTCAGCACTGGCGAGACCACACCTGGAGTACTGTGTCTGGTTCTGGACTCCTCAGTACAAGACAGACCTGGACATACTGGAGAGAGTCCAGTGAAGGGCCAGGAAGATGACAAAGGGACTGGAGCACCTCTCCTATGAGGAAAGGCTGAGAGAGCTGGGACTGTTCAACCCGGAGAGGAGAAGGCTCTGGGGGAAATCTCACCAATGTGTGCAAATTCTGAAAGGAGGGAGTAAAGGGGATGGAGCCAGGCTCTTTTCAGCCGTGCCCAGTGTCTGGGCAAGAGGCAAGGAGCACAGACTGAAACACATGAGGTTTTTGGCTGAACATCAGGAAACACTTTTTACTGTGAAGGTGAGCGAGCGCTGGCACAGGCTGCCCAGGGAGGCTGTGTAGTCCCCTTCCTTGGAGATATTCCAAAGCTGTCAGGACATGGTCCTGGGAACCAGCTCTAGATGGCCCTACCCGAGGAGGGGACTTGGACCAAAAGGCCTACAGAGGTCCTGTCCAACCTCAACCAGTCTGTGATTCTGTGATTCCACGATTCTGTCTGTAACCATAGTTTGGCAGCTGCAATTTAGTGCAAGCATTCGTAATCAAGAGATGCAATTAACTTTTTTGATGACATTAACCTTTTTTTTCTGTTAAATATTGTTCGATGTAATAGTAATGTACTAAAGAATTAACAATATGCTGTAATACCAGTCTGCAAACACACTCCACTGGCATTCGTCTGAAAAACAGAAGGCAATGGCAAATCTAACTTCTCATAATTTCAGTTCATTGAATGACAATAAACTTTTTTTCAGGTAAATTCCTAGTTATGGAAGTTTTCGTGTAAGAAAAAGCGTTATGTTCTAGAAATAACTCATATTTTAATAATAACCTACAGTCAGTATGACTTCAATTTCAGTTGACCAACATCAGAAAAATAATATATGGGACAGTTTTCTGTTGTTCCCAGAAACTGTTAGTGATCAGTCTCAACTGTGCTTTTGACATTTTTACCCTCAGCTTACTAACATACACTCCAAGGCTGCAATAACTAGATTAAAGTAATAACCCGGCAAGTGTTGCTTCAGGCTACAGTTTTAGCTGACACAAATCATCTTTCACTGGACACACTTTATGGTTTCTAACATAAAATGACTTAGCTGCAAAGCCAATGCTTTCATATTACAAACCATCATTAATCTGCAGTACTGGTCTACAAGTTTTTAAGCATTTATGGCAAGATCGAGGCTTGTCTAGTTAAAGCGCTTTGGTTAAAATTGTGAAATTGCATCAGAATTACTACAACTCTAAGCATAACAGTTCAGCAAATCTGAACTGAAGACATTTATTGTGCCAGTTGAAAGTCTGTACCAGGGAAAATAATCTTATACCAGGAACTCCTAAATTTTGTCCCACAATGTTACATTTAATATCTTATATATCATTCTATCTCTTTCTAAAAGAAAAGTCAATTCAGAAGAGTACTAATATCAACTCCAAATGTCAGGATTTTATTAATTCTTTAATAACTTAAAGAATTTTAAAAAGCGTATCTGAAATGTAACAGGTAACATACCTGAAAATATACTGGAGTACAGTCGACTTGAGTTGTCCAGCCTTTTAGTAAAACAGATTAAGTTACTTTTTTCATGACAGATTATCGACCAAATAACTCCAGCAGCTTCAGGGGAACCATTACGGACACATCATGTTCATTCTGTAATGACCTGCGTTTCTTCCACAATTATTCTCAGACAACCTGACAGCGTTCCCCTGAATGATGCGAGATAATCATTCAAGCTGTCAATGTTTTTCGGCAGACTTCCAGTGCCCATGCCACTCAAGCCCTCAGAGTCAATCATGGAAATTAGCCGGAGACAGTTGGTGAAAGGAGGTATTGATATTCATAGCAGCAGTCACCAGTAAACACTTACTGAGAAATTGTCGCAGGAAGCTAATCAAAACGAGTGCGGCACATTTGTCTGCGCTGCTAATAAGCGTTCGTAAATTTATTTTATATATCTCAAATTTGCTAAAATGTATGTTTCTTTGGGGGGAAAAAGGTCAGCAATATCAAACCCAGCCCCAATTAATGATGCACTGCTCTGCTATTACGAAGAGGTGTACAAAAATGTTAGAAGTGTGACAACTCCCATTGAATTTCATCCTAATTTGACTGTATCCAGAAACTGTGATTAAAAAGTCACTTTTGGTTTCCCAGTTTCAAAATGTTGTGTGGTTGTGAGACAAGATTGTTCTGTGCATCAGAGCTATTTATTTATGAGAATAAGCTTGACATACCATACTTTATATCAGCGGCACCCAGGGTTCCACATAGATCTCAAAAACTTATTTTCAGCAGTACTGACTAGGATGGAGTCAGATTAAGGTAAGAATTTAAATATTGCCGGTTTAGTAATACTGATAAGGGATTAAGCTAATCAATGCACGATACTCAGTTTTTTAACATCCCTTTACTTCGGAAGCAATGTGTTTATTTCAATTTTTAAACAAAAATAAAATGAAATAACTCTTACTGGTTCAAATTGAGACATTCCAACATAATGAACAAAAGAAACAGCATTGCTTGAAAACTGGAAATGTTAAGAAATCCAAGAGACTACCAAGAAACGTCTCATTTTTGATTTGGGCGGCATGGCTGCTTTTCACCAGAAATCCTATTGCCTCAGACTACTTGCGCAGTCGAACAAAATACGTGTTGTCATTTTTTTCCCCCTAAAAGTCACGGTAAAAAAAGAGAAAGGAGAATGAGAGAAAAAATGTGAGCCACTGAAGAGGATGGTACCCTGTAAATCAGGAAGTCCTGTTCCTGCTCCCAGTGTTACCACTGACGTTGCTGGTGACTTTGAGGCAAAATCAATTCAGTCTATTAAGCACCAGCTTTGCTACCCATAAAAACAGAGATAATGTTTCCCCTTCTTTCTACAGTGTTTTGATATAATATTACACTACATATTACTAAGTATATCCATGTTTTCATTTGTAATTAGAACAATTTGGCAGGCAGGAAATGTTGTTATATGTGTATGTTTCCCAAAAAGCAACTCCTAAAAGAATATGGAAAATAAAAATAGTGTAAGTGAATCATAAAGGACATGACCCAAACAACAGTTTGATGTAGATTTACAATCTTTCCACCTCCACGCAATAATTTTTTAGTATTTTATTTTAGGGGGGAGATTTAGCCTTTAAAACTTCATCTTAACACAGTCTCAATTTCAACCCTAGTGTAAAAGAAAAACACCATGTGTGGTAATGCTCTGGGAACACCACACAGTACCCCCAGAGATTAATATTAAACACTGAATAATCAGTGTTACAAAGACCATTTAATTATCTTTGAAATGTTTTGAAATTATATTTTACAATCTTGCTTTGCTGTGTTAGGAATTCAAAGCTCTACTTTCTCAATTAAACAGTATTTTAAAAGTACTAACAGATTTTAATAGCTAACTTACAAAATTCCATGTTAATTTTACATACCCGTGTGCAGTTGTGAGACCTTCTTTCTACTAAAGCTAAATCCCTTCTCTTTAAAAGTTGCTTGAATATTTATATGTGCCGAGACTTTCATAATTTATATTTCTGACACTAAGTCATTATACGACCCACTGAAGAGACTTAATTAATTGGATAAGAATGTGTCTGTGTAGATCCGCAAATTATTCTAAACATGCTTTAAATATTTTAAATTAGAGCTTCCAATTAAAATTGTACATGTCACATTGTCTTATGTAATTCTACTGTTCGTTTTAGAAGACACAGCCTCAGCTGAAAAATCTGCATTGATGTGAGCTGAGCTCAATTAGTTTCTGATGTTCTGCCAAATTGCCTCATTACCTGTCATACTAACACACTACTGACACTTTCAAAGCTAAATTCTCCACATACACATTACTCTTTCTTCAAGAAAGTTTGGCGAGTAAAAATACAAAAATAGGACTGTGATTTACTCAAAATATTGGCTGAATAATCTACATTGAAACAGACGCTAAGTAAGAGGAATTTGTACCCCATTCTTCTATTTAGAACTGTTCCAAGCAAAGCATTTTCTAAACCCCGCGTACCCGTTGTAGACAAATCAGTTGCTCAGTAAATTCGCGAGTATTTAAATAGAAAGTGAAACTCACGGGTGCAGAATGCCCACGGTCCCTATTGCTTTTACTCACTTCAGTGCCCCATTTGAAAGACCAGGGATGTGAGACGCATCCTCGGCTATGGCATTAAGCTCCCACAAAACAACCGTTGGAAGGCTGACAAGCCTGCAGGTCCATTTAAATTTCAAAGTCAGAAAGACTAGGTCTCTCTCGTAGACATTTACTGTATTTTGCTGTTCAGGATGTAGGAGAGTGCAATGTTAAGCGGGCAGTTTGGCAGGCTTACCTTCACTTCATTTGGCCGCGGCTGAATCAATAGAATAAGGGCATTCCATTAGGAAAACAGGCTGATAAAAGGTCTCGGCAATACGCGGTTCCGTGGAACACACTGCGGATCTGTTGAGCACTACCACTTAAAAAGATCGGCTTTCTCAGACTCGACCATAACAGTCAATGTGCACTCCACTCCGTTCCCAGAAATATTCCTTAGTTTCTGAGGATATGGGCACAGGGAAGACAGTGTGGGGAATATCTCTTTTGGTATTTTTTTCAGCTTGAATCGATTCCAACTTCTTTTGATCACCTGCACTTCGCAGGAAGGTATTCCTAAAATAGACTTGTTTTAGGGTAGGTCTTGCAAAAACTGAAGAACTCAGCTCTGCCTAACGGAGCAAGGGCAGATGGGGAGCGACGACCATTGGTCTCCTAATCTGGGTGACCTGGGAAGAAGAACTGTGGTGTGCACCTTTGAAGATATAAATTACGTATTTCGGACGTTGTGCATCAGATGATTTTGAATTACCTCTCTGATGTTTTTATTCTGATCATGCCAATGATGGTTTTACATCTGTAAATAGATCTGTAAATTAATAAGGACTCTTTCTGTGAATTCAAAAAGAGCCCATGTATTTTATGTCTAGATGGACATATAAATAAATACCTCACAGGAATAAGGTCTGAGGAATCTTGCTTTTAAGAGCTGTTATCCAAGTATGGGAGTTTAAAACAAAACCAAAACCAACCAACCAACCAACTAAACAAACAAACAAACAAACTTTCTCACAGCAACTGAAAATATTCTCAAATCCTACACATGAAGTTCTGAAAGTACACAGAGACACAATCAACCCTATTACTTCCTGTATTTCTTATTACTCTAAATTGTAAGTTCTGCATAGGACATAGAGATCCATAACTTACTACTATAACACCGAAGAATGGAATATGAACTGGGGATTCAGAAACAGCATGAATAAACTGGCTTTTTAGGCCATTTCTGTGTTCACAATTTTTGGTTACAGTTGTGGATTCCGCCAATGAAAGCGACTGCTTGCAACAGCTGTTATCCTTCCCATCACATTATGTGCAAATAGCAAAGTTGAACTGAGGGGTAATACCCTTATCAATGGTCTTAGCTTCTACTGTAAAAGATTATGGCACCATTTCTAAAACCTCTAAGTACCTTTTTACTTCAAGACATCACAATTCAAATATTACGGACAAAGCGATTCCCTTGAAATGTTTCTGGTTTAGTTTACCTTGAATATTGGTCGAAAAGTTCTACCCTGAAAACTAACAGCGCTTACGTACCAATCAGCGATCCGACCATCTAATTTCTGAGGATTACAGCACGACTAAATTGGTAGCAGAGGAAATACACGGATATATTTTCTTTCCATTCCCAGCTAATATTCTCTGACACCAGTGAATGTTTAGGCTTCTGTTGGGGAAGAGGGGGGAGTAGATCTTGTTTACTTAGTATAGCTGGAGTATGAAATAGCTTTACGATTTTTTCCAAGTGAAATCCATACCAATTTGGAGCATTAGTGTATTTCGACACAGATTTCTCACTAGCTCTCCTGTTTATTTATTTTTAAACCTCTATTGATTGTAGTATCTAACTGGAAGCTTGAAAATAATCATTTTCCCAATACCCTTTTTGTCTTTTTCTACTTATCAAATATTAGACTCTCCCCAACCCTTGTGTTTTGAGTAAGCTGACATTAGAATTGATGTTTTTGATTAAAAAAAAAAAAAATCAAGCTAGGTATAGCACCTATCTTGTCAAATATCTTAGCACATGGAGATCAAACATAGCGGACTAGCTATGGGAATAGCATTTGTTAATTAACTGCTGCTGCAAAGCCAACATGAGGAGCGCCAAGCATTGTGTATTTTATTAGTGTCTGAAAAACTTATGGCTTTGTTTGTCTGTTATTTTGAAGAAAATTATTGGAGATGGAGTGACAGATTAAAAAAATATATTAGGAATTTGGCAGACTTTCACCATAAGAAAAGAACAACTTTAATTTACAATACCATCCATCATTTTAAAACATGATACACTTGTAAGGCAATGCAAAAAAAAGGTTTTGGCTTACTCCAAAATCACCACATTTGATTTTATCACAGAATCCCAGACTGGTGGGGGTTGGAAGGGATCTCTGGAGCTCCCCCAGTCCCACCCCCCGCCAGAGCAGGGGCACCTCCAGCAGTGGCACAGGACACGTCCAGGCGGGTTTGGAATGGCTCCAGAGGGGGAGACTCCCCCCCTCTCTGGGCAGCTGTGCCAGTGCTCTGCCGCCCGCACAGGAGAGAAGTCCCTCCTCAGGTTGAGATGGAACTTCCTACGTCCAAATTTGTGCCTGTTCCCTCTTGTCCTGTCACTGGGCACCACTGAAAAAAGACTGTTCCCATCCCCCGGCACCCTCCCTTTAAGGATTTCTAGGCGTTGATAAGATCCCCCCTCAGTCTTCTTTTCTCCAGAGAAAAAAGCCCCGAGTCCCTCAGCCTTTCCTCGTAAGAGAGATGTTCCAATCCCCTCATCATTTTTGTAGCCCTTTGCTGGACCCTCTCCAGCAGATCCCTGTCCTTCTTGACCCGGGGAGCCCAAAACTGGACACAGTATTCCAGTTGTGGCCTCACCAGTGCCGAGTAGAGGGGGAGAATGACCTCCCTCCACCTGCTGGCCACACTCTTCTTGATGCGCCCCAGGATGCCATTGGCCTTCTTGGCCGCCAGGGCACATTGCTGGCTCATGGTCATCCTGTTGTCCACCAGGACTCCCAGGTCCCTTTCCACAGAGCTGCTCTCCAGCAGGTCAGCCCCCAACCTGTACTGATGCAGATGGGAGATTAAATGAGAGTACAGTTATATTTGATATAGTGTAAAGAATTTATGAGACTGAAAGATCTGGAAAACTTGTAATGACAGGGTAAGAAAAAGTAGTGCTGAACAGAGGCCCTTTGATAAGGAAGGAACTTGACAGACCTTCCCAAAAAGAGAAAAAAAATCTGTACAGAGGCGAGTTATGTGGAAAGACAGCATGGAAAAATGGGACTAGGAAATTTGGATATCAATAAGGAGGAATAAGCAGACACCTAGAACCGTGGCAGCAAGGAAGTGGTTTTCAAGAGTGTACCCCGAGTGTCATACCTGTATTGCGGTGGACATGATGGGACCCTACAACTACATGGGTTAAAATGGCACTGAGGAGAATGACACAAAAAGTTACGATATTTAAAGAGACATTTAGCTCTGTCAAAAAAACACCCACTTCTTTGCATTTACAAAGAAACTGATTTTCATAGATTTTCAGGACAAAAAGCATTTTTTAAAATTGTAAATTCTACTCCTATTAGGGGTCCCATTAAAGACATCGAAAAATAAGACTTTACTCTTCAGACATGGAAGTGAGAAACTAATCAGAAAGTGAGAAAGTAAAGGAACCCCAAAATATCCAAGTGTGAGAAAACATTATTTAAAAGAATAGAGACATACACAATGTACAAGTCTGTTAATCGGCTTTTAGGTTAGGAATATAGTTTCAGATGTCTGAAATATTTCTCTGTAATACTAGACATTTGCCCAAAAGAATAAAGAAAAAAATTTACAGATCAAACAGAAATGAATTAAGATGCCCTGAAAAATTAATATCCCAAAGTTACACTATTTCCCTTGGCATTTGTCTCCTTACACTGAAATTTTGACTTAATTGAAAACATTAAAGGTTGTTTAAAATAAATATTTTACTTAACATGAATCCATTTTCAGTTTGGTTTTCATGTTGCCAGGAAAATTAAATCTTGTTTGCTTCTTGTGTGCCTGAAATAATTTCCCTGTTTTTTCACTTTAGTCAGCAATCAAAAAACAATTACTCACCGTGATCTCACTAAAGCCCATACAGAATATTTGTGATCATCAAGAGGCCTGGAATCGTATCACTTGCTGCCCTATGTTAGAAGTTGTCACTGGGCATAAACAGGGTGAATCAGGTCATTGAGGATCTGTAATTGCGTTTGCAACCTCTGCAGGAAGCAGAGATTGTGAATATCAACCTTGTGCCCCAAGCCAACAACAGAATGAGGAGCGTTACGGTAATGAGCTATAAATTCAGGCTTCTTTCCAGCAACTTCTGCTCTCTGTACTGTGGTAATTCAGCAACTTTTTAAGTCCAATATTCTGCGCAAAGTCCAGACCCTTTGTTTCTTTAAAATATTAAACTAACCTCAGAGCTTGAGATAACAAATTTTTATTCATGTCATGTCTTCAGTCATTGAAAAATACGTTGAGAAGCACCAGGTGATAAAACCCATTGCATTTTATGGTGTAGTGATGCTACATAACATCGTATTATTTTACCTCTAAGGAAAAAAAAAAATCTTTGCCATTCAGTATCAGGAAGGAAGTGATTTCAAACATAGTTTACCATACTTGCTCATTATACTGTAAAAAAGGCAGCTTAAAGAACTGAAAGTCATTGTGACATACTAGTGACTACTGAAAATAATAAATATGGAAGTTACATGGAGAGTTGCTGAATTTGTTACTAGCCATGCCTGACATGTCTTCACAGAACTCCAGAATTCTCCAGTTCTTTTTTTCCTACCCATAGGGGACTATGATAGTACATTATGTGGAATTCTTATAGTGGAATTCTTACAATATTTATATATCATACATTTAAAAAGAGAAAACATAGAACACAGATGTTTAAAAATTACGTATTTTGCTTAGTTTTGTCTGTAAATCAAGTCAATTTTTCTACTTGCAAATTGTCTATAGCAACTTGAAAATATCAGACTATTGAAAAACTTTCATTTATTATCCCTGAAAATGTTTAAGTTAAACTTATGTTGGTTAAGAAGAACATTTCAACAATCCACTAGTAAAACCTGGAACTAAAATGTCAAAAAGTGCATTCTTTTCCTTTTTAATTCTTTATCTTGTTATTCTTATCACGATAGTAAAGGCATCTTAATCTTTTTTATTAATTCTTTGAGAAAATTCAAACAAAAAGAAGTAAGGATAAAGTTCTCCAGTATTTTAGAATAACATAGAAGTACATTTATGCCGGGCTTTCTGTTCCCTCCCATTGCACTGGATCGGTAAAATACTGATTATTTCTTTTCCCTACCTTTATCATCAAGTACATTCCAGCAACTTTCCTGAGCTCAAAAAAATAGTCATCACATGGGGGAAGTCATTCCCATCTGTAGGCAGTTTCCTTATACCCCACACAGTGATGGAGTAATTTTAAAACTTCATAGTAACTCAGTATGATCCTTGAAAGGGCAGAACAGAAGTATGGCAGGTCTGGAATTTAAAAGCTACAGCAGGAGGACATTTCCTTCATACATGTACTCAAGCTTTTTACAAATGTGTGTTCGCAGAGAAAGCAAAACCGTTAGCAAATCAATTTTATGTCTTAGAATACCATTTTTTAATTTTGCTCAAATGCTTCCTACTAAAATAAAGCAATCGGGATGAAGACTGTGAAAACAAGGAAATAAACGCTGAAGCCAAACAAGAATCCTACAGAGCTTTAACAATATTTGGTGGTAAGTGTGCCCTGAAAGATCACAATTCAGTTTTCAATCGACCCCAAAGTGCTCCTCTCTTTAATGTTATGGTTCCTCAAACACATCCCGCCATAGCTATGCTGAATTTTCTAAGACACTGGGGGGGCTGGGGTTTAAGGCAAGTAGATTTGTAGTGAAAGTCTAGAAAACAATTGTATCTCCTGAATCAGTACGAGGCATCTTTAAGGCTTATCTCACATAACTGCACTTCTGAAGTTGTGTCACTGTTCAATTTATGGTGGTCCAGAAAGAGAAGAGAAGAAAGGGCGTTATTCTTTAACCTGATTTTGAGGGCACTCAAGTAGCCAGAGCAAGTCCGTGGCCCTTGTGCCGTCTTCAGGACTTTCAACATCTACTGTAATGGATCCCAACTTCTATTGTAAAACTCATAAACTGCCACACTTCAGAGCCGGTTAGGAATCATTTTGTATGATGCTTTATACGGAAAAATAAGTCGCACCCTGAAATATTTCTTTCAAAGAGTGCATAACAGAGAAGCTCTCAGAAACCTCAGGTGAAAGCGAGATAGCGGAGATACAGGGCTAAAAGTAAAATCTGCGCTGCAGATGAAGGTGGTAAATGATGCTGATAAAGACTCATGAATTACAGTATTTTGATAACTGTCAGAGAATCAACATTCTACACTGAATTTTAAGAGACAAACTGACTTTTGTGAAAAATTCAAACAAACCAAATTGATTTTTCTTTATCAGCATCACTTTCATTATGTACGGATCAGACTTCTTCAAAAACATTTTATAAACAGTATTCAGCTGTAGGTGTTCTTTTCTGCAGCTGAACAGTCAAAGCGTTAAAGCTCCCGTAAAGCAGAGTGAAGAAAACATCCCCTCATCATAACTAGCTGAACTTCTGGTGTAATGGAACTGTGGTCCATTAAAGGGATATTACAGACGTGAGTGGAGAGAAGGAAGGAAGAGAAAGGAAGGAATAAAATGAAACAAAACCCAACTAACCTTATCAGAAGTAAAATTTAATTAAAATTTGAGAAAAACAGAATTAATTCCTTATTGAGTCCTGAAGCCAAAAATACAGTTTACGTTCCTCCTGTGATAAAATGCAATTATTTTTTTGAAATATTTTTTTTTTCTCCAGACTTTCTGTGTAAAGCCGGGAGTAGTAAATACTGCTTCTATTTTGAAAATAGGACCTTGGTAAAAAACATTGATTTATTTAATGCTCAGAAGCAATTGGTTGTCTGAATAACGATTAAAGCCCAGGCCACGATGCTGTTATTCTTCCATATCACAACAGTGCTGCTATTATTAGTAGAATACAGTCAGCAACTTTCACTGATTTCAGCGGGAGATGCTAAGTGCTTAACACTTCTAAATGCAAGTGCAGTTATTCTGGCACACAAATATAAACGTAGGAATTTAGTTTTAAGCATCCATTTTTTCAAATGAATCCTGCACAATCCAAATCTCACTGTGCAATTACCACAGTGCAAAAAATCGCGCACGTTCCCCTCCCAGCAGTGCTTCCATAATAAACTGCCATGTGCTTTTAACTGGAAACATTATCCCTTTATTATCACGGAACTTAAATGTCTTCTGATGGCGTGAATTTTCCAAACAAGCGTGACCAGATTTTATTTAATTGCATTTCTCAGGGGCATGTTTCAAAGAAGTGATAATTCAGAAGTGTGTAAAAAAATGTCAGTGAAAGTCAAAAGCACATAACTAAAGGGTCAGTGGAGATGCCAGTTATACAAAGCTGTTTAGTCTATTAAATTTAGCTGCTGCAGAACTGCATGATCCTGCAACAGGGAAATGATATTGTTCTGCTTTGAAAATGTTTTTAAACCCTGAATACAAAGCCAGATTATAACATGCAATAAAAGCACACAAATATACGCACACAAAAAAAAAAAAAAAAAAAAAAAAAAAAAAAAAAAAAAAAGGATTGCGGTCAATATATTAAATACTCATCAACCAAAGCATGAAATAAGAAAGCGTAGTCGTCTTGTCCCGCCAGAACAGGCTTTGCAACCCGCCGAGCGCAGGGCCTTGTCAGGCCGTGCCAGGCCTCGTCCGGGCCCGCCTAAAGCCCTTGTTTCGGCTTGCTCAGCTCTAACCAGTTATCAATGACCAAGTGGCCGTCACCTACTTTGATTTAGCTTTTGCTTCGCTTTGCACTGTTGTGATGTGTGTGATGCCTAGTGTTATATATGTTTTGTAACTAAGAGACAGTAATGTCAAGCCCTTGTTCTGTGTAGAGCTGTCTAAGGAGCTTCGTTAAAATGCCGGTTTGGGGAGTACAGACACAGGACGACAGCAGAAGCCTTCAAGTAGAGGCACAGATTGATTAGACCAGAGGGTTACAGACAACTCAACCACAGTCAATTACTGGTTATTATGGAAATAAAACCTTGGGAGAGAGGCAAAAACAGTTTCAAGGGTGACAAGGATAACAAAGAGCAAGACCCAGAGCAGGTGCAAGGCCAGGCTGGACAGGGCTTTGAGCAACCTGGTCTAGTGGAAGGTGTCCCTGCCCGTGGCAGGGGTGGTGGAATTACACGATCCTTAAGGTCTGTTCCAGCTCCAACCATTCTATGACTCTATGATTCTATGAACCCAAGTATATAAAACACACCACACACGTGCAGTGAATATTGCAAACAAATGCCGACAGAGCAAGATGCAGAGCATGCTAACAAAGACACAATGTCTCCACCCAAGGTGACCTGAAGAGCAGAAGAAACCATAATCATAAACACTATAACTCCTTGAGGGAAGGAACCTCCCCACTACGAACATCAGCCTTCTCCTGCTGGAGGACTTGGGATGGTGACAGATCATCATAACCCCTTCTCTCAGACTGAAGCCACTTGGCCTCAGGGGCCATGGTGGCCCTGGAAGGGTGAACATAACTCCAGAGAAAGAGGTAGATACTAGAAAAGTTTTTTTTATTAGTCTTAAGCAAATCTAACTCAAACTAAAAGCATTACTGTCATCATAAATGCACTAATAAGTCGTCTTTGAACGAATTTTTACGACTTGGAGAGACAATAAATTCTCTGTTTTGCATAGAGGGTTTGCTCCTTTGGCCTCACACAAACTGCAAACTGGGTTTAGTGCAGGAGTCTGATGGAGAACTCTCACAGCCTACTCTGGGGAGACAACCCATTGCTTGTGATGTTGCCAGAGACAAATTTTACAAGGAAAAAAGTATCAGCTTATGGACAAAGCCTGGGTATCAAACTGAGGGAAGAACTGCCCATCTAACTGCGAAGATGTGTCAGCTGTGAGAGGCTCACACTTTTAATGCTAAAAAGGAAGATCCTAATAGGAACATAAGTGATGGAAAACCTGAAGGAAACCAATCACAAAAAAAGGGTGAACTATGCCTTTAATACTTACAGGCTGCTGAAAGGAAGTGATCTTTAGGCTATGCATGTCGTGCATGTGATATAATTGGATTATACCAATGAAAACAGAATTTTATAAAACCTAACAGAAAGCTAGCAAAGCCTGAAGGTTATAAGATGAAATTATACTCACTAAAATATTGTGACTGCAAAAATTGTGATGTTATGTACAACATTTTCCATTAGTCCCTACGAGGAACCACCACGCAATGCATCAACAGAAAGCAGTTCTTGGCAGAAGTAAATTATGATGAAATGGGAAACTTTATAGACACTTTGATGACCAAATCTCAAACCCCAATATTGATTCAAAGCGATATGTCTGGGATACCAGGAGGTACGAAAGACTACTTCAGAAGATAGAATGATTGATGTTACCATTTTGTGCGTGTGGGTTACAGAATTAGAATCCAGGGCAGACAACAACAGGAGGATAGACGAAGCCCCATATTTAGGCAGTCTGTTGAGGATTTCCATCGCACTGTATCTTTGGAATAAGCAAGTCCCTTCAGAGGGAAGGACTTAAGCTTTGCTTTGCTGCTTTTTTTTTTTTCTTCTCCTGTTTAGAGGTGCACTACGGCTCCACTTCTTCCTGACAGACACTCCTGACGGCTTACACAGCGTGTATGCAAACCCTCGAGTAGTTCGTACTACAGTCAGTGAACCAGAGACGCACAATCTGAAACTTTGACGCACAACTGTGAAAAGAGGACCTCCAGGTACTAACAACAAGAGAGAGAAGAGCAAACTTGTTTTCAGCTTTAATTTGTTTTGCTCAACTGAAATACATGATAGAATGAATAAGGAGAGATAGCATAAGAATGAGACGTCAAAAACCTATAACAAAAAAGCTCAGGCATGCGTATTAACCCTCCCGTAGCTGGTTTACCAATTCAAAACTGAGGCTGCAAGGAAGAATTCACCTCTGCAAAAAGAAGTTGAAGAAATAAACTGGAAAATGTAGAGGGTTTGAAATGCAGCTAAGTAAGTTTCAGATGCTTCATTAGCTGTGTTATTAAGCAGAATCTAGTTACATATAGTGCTGCTTTGGCAACAGCACTTCGTATCTCTGTTTTTGAGAATGCCAGAAGTCAACATTGTCAGTGGGGTATGTTATTCTATCTCTTTAAATCACTGTGACTGGATCACAGCATTTGGCAATATTAATATAAATACTTTTCTTTTTTCCACGTAGAATAATGCAATACCTTTAAATGAGTCCACAGTCGAACTGTTAAATTATGTGCTATAAAATAAGCATAGCTTGTCATTTATTCCTAATATATTGTTGAGTGTGTTCTTAGGTTACTGACAACTACAGTCCACAAATCGTGTAACACTTTGAAACAGATGACAGTCTTTTTCTCAAGCCTTTTGTGCTAGCAATTATTACATGGCATCTTAAACTTGTGTACCAGGAGGTTGAACTGTGAAATAACAGAAAGCTCCAAGACACAAGAGTAACTGAGGACAGCAGAGCATTTCAAAGAACCCTCACTATACAAGGTAAAGAGTAGCCAAGGAGGGGACTCTGTACTGAAAAACAAATTTGAAATCTTGTACCTCCAACTGGGGAGGAAAGAAGAGGTGGGAAGGGGGCAGAAAGGAGAGCGGTCAGGGTACAGTTCCTCTGGGAGAGGCTAGAGGTTTCTGTTTCCCTCTGAATTTCCTGCTTAACGGAATCACGGAGTTTCAGAGTTGGAAGGGACCTCTAGAGATCACCCAGCCCCACTCCCCTGCCAAAGCAGGATTGCCCAGAGCACATCCCTCAGGACTGCATCCAGGCGGGTCTTGAAACTCTCCAGGGAAGGGGACTCCCCCCCCTCCCTGGGCAGCCTGTGCCACTGCTCTGTCACCTGAACCGTAAAGAAGTGTTTCCGTGTATTTGAACGGAACTTCCTGTGTTCTAACTTGTGCCCATTACCCCTCGTCCTGTCCCTGGGAACCATTGAAAAGAGCCTGGCTCCATCCTCCTTCAGCCCACCCTTGAGATACTTGTACGCCATAATAAGGTCTCCCCTCAGCCTTCTCTTCTCCAGGCTAAAGAGTCCCAGCTCTCTCAGCCTTTCCTCATAAGGGAGATGCTCCAAGCCCTTCATCATCTTAGTTGCCCTTTGCTGGACTCTCTCCAGTAGTTCCCTGTCCCTCTTGAACTGGGGGGCCCAAAACTGGACACAGTATTCCAGTTGTGGCCTCACCAGTGCAGAGTAGAGGGGGAGAATGACCTCCCTCGACCTACTGGCCACACTCTTCCCTATGCAGCCCAGGATTCCATTGGCCTTTTTGGCAACAAGGGCACATTGCTGGCTCATGGATAATTTACTGTCTACCACAACCCTCAGATCCTTCTCCTCTGAGCTACTTCCCAGCAGGTCCGCCCCTAACCTATACTGGTACTTTGCATTCTTCCTCCCCAGGTGCAGGACCTTGCACTTGCTTTTGGTGAACCTCATTAGGTTCTTCTCTGCCCAGCTCTCCAGCCTGTCCAGGTCACGCTGGATGGCAGCGCGGCCCTCTGGGGGACTTACTAGGAGCATAGAAACATTTAGGTTCTACCTTACTGCCAAGTCCACTACCAAACCGTGTCCCCACACGCCACATCTACACAACTTTTAAATCCCTCCGGGGACGGTGACTCCACCACCTCCCTGGCCAGCCTGTGCCAGTGCTTGACGACCCTTCTGGTGAAGAAAGGACTGAAGGGTCAGGAGACTTATGCAGCAGAAGATTTGCCATTTTTTCCTATTTTACAAGATTTCAAAAGTAGAAGTAATTTTCAAACTAAGAAGCCTTATTTCATAGACAACATTTACAAACATTTATACAGTCCTCAGTGTTAGCGTGATGCCAGACTGTATGAAGTTCAGAAAACAAAAGCAAACAAAACCTGAATATTTCTCCTCCCTGCATGAGTCAAGACAAAACAATTTAACTGTAAGTATTTTGTACTGGTAAACCTGAATCAAGTAGTGTCTGCATGTAAGGACACCACAAATAGAAAGTAATTGATTTGTTGTAACTCTAGATTATTTAAATAGGATTGAATATCCAAACACAGGTCAATAGAAGTCCCATATCTCTCTTCTAACCAGTGAATATTTATGTAATTTAGTACGTATTTCATGTAAACTGCATACTGAATCCATAGGTGTGGCAGTAGGTATGAACTCTATTCTCCAAATTTAACCACTGAGCCCAAACCAATTCTTTCTCTTTGGTTTACTGAGTCTGGAATGCCATTCAACAGCGCAGGAAGGAATTCCTGTTGCCCAGTATAACTCACTGTTAATGATTATGGCCCTCACCAGATGGAAGGTAAGAATTTACATTTTCTGGGACACAGAAAGGGAATTGAGTCCTCCAACATTCTTGGTTATATGTCATATTCTGCTTACGAAGGAATACATAGAAGGAGATCTTCTCTTGTACTATTTTAAAAACATATGAGAGTTACTAATACAACTTGGAAGGGTCCTGATACAGTCGGTTACAGGATCCTGGAGTACAGTAAGTAAAATGCAAATTAACTGTGCCCTTCAGGGCAAAATCGCTGATTGCGCTTTGAAAAAGGTCACCTCAGTTCTGTTTCCTAAAGAAAGAAACAAGAACAAGGTTCAGTCACCCAAACCTCTCAGTAGCATTAAGCCTAAATGCTGAGAGGATTACAAACCCCGTCGCTTCACTAGCCTTTTCACCATCGCCTAGGATTTCCTAATGACTAACTGTAGGTAAACCTCTGCTCCACACATTCTTGACTGTGGATGTCACTCTCAGGCGCTTAACTCTTTTTGTGCACTATGTAAGGAACGTAGGTACCCTACAGTGGGTTCTGAATATTAGGTATTGCAATGCCTAAGTGTGTTTATGGATCTTGCCCAGAGACATTTTGTCTGCTAAATGACATCACCTCCTAAGTCACATTGATTTTTCTTGAAACTAAGCTCCCAAGTCGCTCCAGTCCTTTGAAAACCACTACATAAGTCTGTCAAGAGATTCTTATTTTCTAAACCACTGACCCTTTACCTCTTTCACATCACAACAGCTATTTCTGTCTTAAAGAAAGAGAATTAGTCACATAACTGAAAATGGCAGTGGAGGGAACTATATTTTTTTCCTATTACACACATACCTGCTTGGAGGATGAGGTTTTAAATAAAATGGATGGTACATGCTCGAATTCATAATTCTTCCTAATGCATAGGCAGTAAACAGCAAGTCACTGAAATGCTCTAGTACTTAATACATGTGCCTTTAGGGAGAAAAAACTTGGGCAATAAGCCATGTCATAAATAAATATTTAGCATATTTGCCCTCAAGGCACTTCCATCACATATTACCAGGAAGAGCAATATTTGAAGTGTTCAGTATAGAGAGGTTTGGCCCAAAACAGAACACACTTCATTGCTCAGTTGTGCTACAGACAATAGGATTAAAATTAGTACCTATTTTTATTTTTCAAATTTTTACTGAAAATCAGACAAAATCTCCACAACATTTTCTTTGAGAGGCAAAATAAACTTTTCCAAAATGTTTTATATATTGAAATGGCTACGAACTGCCTCACGATGCTAATGGAATTCAGAAGGATAGAGAGCTATCTTCTTTGGGAGTAATTGCTCTCAGGATTAAAATAGCATCACTGAAGTAATTCACTGCAAGGAAAGTTTGCTTTAAAATTTCTGTAAAACTTTGCATGCCCCAGAATTACAGAAGAAAGGGGAAAAAACAGCTGTCTATAACCACTTTTACAAGATACAGTGTGCCCATCCTTGAATTCCATGCACTCGTGAGATAATATGAAAGACAGAATAAAGTGATACTTGCCCTTTCCCGTCCCTGTCTTTAGTTTATCGCACAGCTGTCAATACCAGTCTTACTCAAGGAAAAGTGTAAGATCGTGTTTAACTCTCTTTTAAGCACTTTGTGTCAGGCTTGAAATGCTCCATTCCTTTTATCTCTCGTCCTGGTTTCCTATCACTTACAGGTTGTATACAGTGTATTTGTGCAGGGAAATATATCCACGTGTCAAAAATTAAGAGGATGGAATAAAACTACTTTCCATCTGAGGACTTCATAGAAACAGTATGAATTTAAAGTATACCCTAAAATAAACCTGATACTTGGGAATTAATGTTATGTATAAATTATAGTCAGGCCTTAGATATACAGGGTAGCAAGAATAATTCTATCCCAATTAGAATAATTTATAATATACAATATATCCTGTCAGGTACAATGTGCTGACATCTTTACATGAAAGGACAAAAAGAGTAATACATAACAATAAACTCCCAGGACAGCATCAATTAACACTGCCAGACTAAGCAGTTCTTCTTACTTATCTTACCAGAGTGGCTTATTTAATAAACAAAACAAGATTTCTCAAGAGAACTGTAATGTCATTAGTTTTATTCTTTTTTATTCTTTCCTTCACCTCCGATGCTGAATAGGGCTTTTTTTTTTTTTTTTTATAGTTAGGTGTACCTGTCAGAAACGTGGCATGTATTTTCTCATCCTGATACCGAATGTCCTTTAGTGATGTTTCTCCTGGGCATCCTCAGTGGCATTCAAATAGTACCTTGGAGTATGGCACCCTCTCTTTTCCCTGCTTCACGTGTCTCTTTCTTTTTTTCTAACTACTTTTTTTATAACTGTCCCATATTTTTCACTTCTGAGGTTCTTTTTTTTTTTTTGCTTTCACTGAAACATCTTCACTTAGCCAACACTATTTAAATCTTGGCATGATCAAAGTCTTTCTGAGGTACTTGGGAAAGTAACAAATTACCTCATCAATTATATTTTTATATAAAGACAAGACCTGAAAAGAAAAAGTGAAAAATAGAACAAACTTGGCAACACAACCGCATGCACAGAAAAGTCAGCCTTTTTGTAATATTGTGATTTCCTGCACAATTTCCAATATATAAAACACTGCTGAAGATTTGGAGTCTTCTGACGAATGTGCGCATTGCGGGTACATTGGGCGAATACAAAGAGAGGGTTAGGTAGCACACTGAGCTATAATGAGAATGGCTTCCCGTGTCTCACAAGACTCTGGGATTTCAATCAAGACAAAAAAAAAAAAGGATTTCTAAAAGATTTTTTGAAAGAAAGTCTAAAAAAAAACATAAAAAATTAATAAAGAGTACCAGAGCCAGAATAGCGAAAGGCTGAATATTTCAGGCGTTCTTCTGGGACTTGAGACCAGGCTTGAAGTCCTTGGTCTATCAGAGCCCTTTCTGGGAATACAGCATGTTCTGAGATGAGCCTCTGACTCTCACTCAGAATAGATACTCCGCCCCGGCCATCAGCATTTTCTCTCGAGAAAAGCTCCATCTACACGTTTTTGTTCCATAGACAGTCCAGTACTCGGATCACATCTGGCACAATCCCCAGAACCTCCCGGAACTTTTTCATAACTTCTCCCTCTCCTCCATGAACACGCAGGAAAAAAGCTGCACCCAATAATGTCCGTAATTCAGAAGCTGTGTTTTGGGGGGCCGAGGTAATTATTGATTTTTATTTTTTTTTTTTAAAAAAAAAAGGCAATGTTGAAATGTATGGCTAAAAATGAATATGGGATCTGCTATCCCTGCCAGTGTATGCATTAAAGCATATGCATAAATGACATACGGTAGGCTCTTAAAAGTCCCCAGTGTTTCAGAAGAAAGTAGGCACATATATGATGACTTGAACGATAAGTTATTGCTCTTGCTTTCTCTCTGGTTACCAAATCCAAGTTTAGGGCAGATCACAATGTCCATATTATCCCCTCTAACTTGATGACTTACAAAAAACGATCGTAGTGAAACCTTGTATCCTATTAACTGTGCCCTTGAGAGACGAGAATATTCTGTGTAAGGGTGGACAGCGCAGTACAGTTTAGAAGTTAATCAACTATTGCTACAGGAGAGGTAGCTAAAGGACAATAAAGCAGCACACAGAAGAGCTTGGGTACCATCTGACACTGATTTACTCCCCTCAACCGATAATAAAAAAAAAAAAAAAAAGTATTCTAAAACTAAAGAGCTCTCAAAATTAATTAAATGTTCAGAACTAAAGTCAAACTGCTATTTCTTAGAAGAATGAAAGAAAGTTATATCAGTAGCAAATCAAAAAGTGAAGTTAGCAAATTGTCATATTACAAAAAAGAAGTATCCTATCCTAACCGTGTGAAGTTTTCCAGTAGTTTAACAGTATTCTTTTAATCTTGCACAAAGAAAAATATGATAAAAATGTAACAAGCTTTTAATATTTTGTTTCCACACAGAAAGCCTTTTTTTCTGCAGTTATCAAATTAATTAAATTTATCCTTTCTAAGAAAAAAGTGAAAATTTGTCTTTCATATGTAAACACAGCTTCACAAACAGGAAGTCAGATTCTATGCCGATGAATGCCATCTGTAATTCTCTGCAATCAGCCAGATAGTCAGAAAGAATTAACATTCTCCGTTTTCTTTTCTAATTGATAAACCAGAAGGAACGATCATTTGAAGTATTATTCTTAAGGAGGTCCTTACCTTTGAAGTACTTTGCAGTTCCTTTTGGCAATCTGTTGATATGGAATATTTACCTGTTACAAAGAAGAGAAGGTATTATTAGTGGTATCTCAGAATGCACAGCTAAAGTAAATCACCTGCATTAGTTAGTTAAATACATATAGATTAAGGTTAATTATGTTCCCCTCGGTGTATTTCAATGATTGTCATCAAGGAAACTGCAGGCTTTGGGACATGTGATATGCTCTTAGAATTGCAAAAAAATTAAAAGAATATGTGCTCAGTGTGACTCGGGTTGCTCTGAAGTGCCGACGTCCCACTTATTTTTGCATTTATGGGCAAAACACCTTTATTAGTCTAAGCGTATTTCAGCACTTGTTTTATGTGCTACCTCCAGAATTTCCTACAATATCTGGAATCCAAGTCAGTATGCCTCCAAAGAATTTTGTTGTCTAGCATTGCCTTGTCTCTCGTTCCTTTCCTATTCACCTGCGGTCTCTTCTTTAGCACTTCTGGTTTAAGTTCCAGTGGGTAAGGGCCACTTTTTATTTCCCCAACTGAACAATGTCTTGCACAATAGAATTCTAACTCAGAGAATAAATAAATGCATAAAAATAAATGCATAAAAAGAAATATTGTACACAACTTAGCATATGGTAGTATGGTATGGTGCTTACAAAGAAAGACTTATGACAAACATTTACTAATCATTCATATTTGTTATTTAGAGTTCTATTTTTAAAAGTTCATTAGATTTCCGGCAGCAAATAAAGTTAACTTACAAACTCAGCCAACAAAAAAGGTTATTTCTAGACCTCTAGGACTAAAATCAACTTATTTCTCATTCTTTTCATGACTCTAATAATCACAGAATACATATTTCTTCGAAATCTCGCCTTATTTCTTGTTAGGTTGTAGCATTTGGCGGTATATCCCGATAGAGTGGAAGTCTCATAAATGCAGCTTTTTGATAAGAGCACATCAAATTTACTGTCTCACTTCAGTGCTCCTATTGTTTTTCATTTATTTTCATCACTGCAAAACTACAGAATGAGAAGTGAAACTTTCCTTTTGTCTTCGATGGGAAAACGTGAAATAATACCCCCAAGACTGCAGATGCGTATGACAGCAATGTTTCACTCTGGCCTGAAAGCATAATTGTCAGGAGCAGCCCGTTGGTAAAAAGCATGCCGGGTTCATTGCTGCCACTAACGAAGCTTTTACTGACAGTGCTCCCAGATTTTCATTGTGGAAAAAAAGGAAGCATTTGAGAGGCAAAGTACAAGGAGGGGTGAGAAAAAAGAAAACAAAAGAAGTCTAATTTGTGAAGATAAGGGAAGGACAAAGTTTTTCACGCTTTCCTACGCTATTGAAAACTACTTGTAAAAGCAATGATACCTTCAGAAATACGCTGTAAACCAAATGAAATTGCAATTAAATGTATTTTACGTTTAAAACTTCTTTTAAAGAATAAGTTAGTAGCCTTTTAACAAAGGAATTATGCTGTACTAAAAACAGAGTAGATTTACAAAAATACCGTGTCAGTATGTCACCCTTGATAATCTGAAATACCGAGAAATAGAGGAAGAATATGAAAAAAGACCATTTAGTTTCACATAAAACACTACTTGGAATGTCATGAAAAGATATGTTCCAGATTTCCACCTCTGTTCAGAAAGCTCAAGAACCGTATTTTGGCATGAGGACATTCAGCGTTACCACCTCTCTGTTACTTGAAATAGCCTTTGTTCCTTATTTTTGGAGTATTCCTGACTGATGCAATTTCTACCATTTTTCACTTTAATAACACACTTACCCCTACTGAATACTCCAAAATAACAAGAAAATATTGAGTTGAATCTTCAAATATGCACCAGCACCAAAGTCAAGTGAGTATGAGAATATGTTTGGTGTATCCCAAGCCCGTCAAGTAACAAATAGCCAACCACGCAAGTACTTCTAAATCAACAAATATTTCTTTGTCTGCAAACCTTCAAAAATAAATGTTTACAGGAATACAAATGTGGAAATTTACATACCATGCCTATTTCATGAAGTTTAAAATTTTACTATTAAAAATACCACACCCTTTTTATTGATTACAATCAGTCAGCCTCTAGCCTTACTAATTCTTCTTGGGTAGGCAATGATCACCTGAAATGGCTTCTGAGTAGGTAATTGCTAATTTCTGGGATTGCAGAATATATAGCTACATATATTCTCAGTTGGAAACAAAGATATTTTGTCCAAAGGGGGAGTGCTAAAATAATACATTGTAATCTGAAGGATAATAAAGAGAAAATCACGTAAGCATATGGTGAAAAACAGCCGGCCTGGGAAACTCAGACTTTTTTGGGCTGTTTTCATATTAAAAAAGAAGAAAGTAATTTTAATAAAAGCTACCTTCTCTTTTTGCTCAATGGCATACTGAAAGCACTATAAATCCCATTTCTCTTTTTAACTTTTTGCCTGCTGAGGCTTTTACTGACTATTTGTTACCACCATTGATGATCTTCCATTTGGGGGTATTTGGGTTTATTTTATAGAAAACCGAAAGGATATTTTTATTGTAATCTTTTAATCTTTTGTCATTCTCACTGTAAGGAAATACAACTGTTCCAAACCTGAGCACGTGTATGATACAAGCGTGTGTGCTGCTAGGTACATCGAGAGTAACTCGACACATCCTTGTATGACCTAAAGTGATTAATAGCTGTAATTATACATCCTATTCTAACATTGCTCTATTGAAAAAGATGTTCGTAGAACTGAGGGCCAGCGTAGAGCTGAAGATTGCTAAATTAAATATGTTACCATGGTAGCCGCTCACTGTAAACTGTGTCAGAGCAGAGTGGACAAAAAGACATTTCCAAAACATTACCAAGTTCTGCCTTTAGATATTTTGCTGAGTTTTTGAAGTATTACTTCAGACTCTGTTAAACTATGTTCCTCTTCTCAAATACGTTCATTCTACGTACTGCGAAACACAAAGTCTACTAATGTATTTTAGAACACAGATTTTCTCTCAGGCCTCACTGAGCAGCCAGGAACTCGGGCATCTCCACAGGTGAAAGATAATAATCTGTTTTGTTTAACAGCAGGTTTTGAACTACATCCATTGAATATGTAGTTTGGTGGGTTTCTTTTTTTTAAATTCCTACTCTTCAGAGTGCATCCCGGGGTCTGTCTGGGTAGGTGACTGTGAGACTGTGGAAGTTGAATGTTGGCAGTGTCCTTAATCCAATGTGTACTTGACTGTATGGGCCTTTTCACTGTATATACCACAATTCCAATAGTTTCCCAGTGATTCCCAGAGCTTGAATCAACTTGTATTCATTTTAGTGCATTTTAGATTTTCTTTAACTTTGGATTTATCAGGATCATTTAAGCAAGTGGCACCATTATCCTGATTTCCACACCTATCCTGAATCCCTAACAGATATCTCCACTTGCGTTTAATTTTATGTGTAATCAAAGTACGAAAAAAAATGACTATTATTATCTTCGATTTTATCCTTATCTTCCCAAAGAAACTTTTATCATTTTGATCAATGCTAATTCTAATTCTTTTCTAACCTTTGGTGAGATTAAGTAGGCAAATCTAAGTACTACTAAGAACTACTCAGAGTCAACCTGTTGCAGCAGCTGCCACCAGAAGGACCCTTTCATGGTAGATCAGATGCTAACCACTGGACTGAAAAGTCTGAATATATATTTTAAGTCTTTTGCCTAAGCTTTGGGTTAGCATAAGCTTTGTAATTTTTCCATCTTACATTTTCTCAGGTATCAATGAAAATGGCGTGTATTTATTTCATAAGATATTATTCTGAACATGACTATGTTTAGAATGTGTTTTGGAAATGAAAAACATAATGAATACTGATAGCTCATATTATTATATTAGTATCTTCAGGCTACAGTTTTAAGGTCAGCAGAAGACAATTAACATTCAAAGTTCAGCAAGGTATTGATTTTTGCATCCAAGAAAACCCTAAAAACTGGAAGTCTGGAATGACCTTACATCTCTGTAAAATGAAGAGTGGCAAATACAACAGCAGTTGCCAAAAGAATTTCACAACCATCAAAATAACACTTGCAAATATAAGTAATAACTCTAAATATTATCTTCCTCACTCAGGAGGAAACTCGAGGAATCCATTCGGTTACTCTCCAGAACTATCGCCCCCCAGCAGATCCCGTTGGTCTGCTCTTGCACAGCCTTACTAGAGCAGCGACTCTACCCAAAATATTATTTTAATTCTTGGGCTACCTCCGTTTCTGCAGACAAGTTATTTCTTTTAAACCTGACTTTTCTTTTTTCTTTTTTTTTTTTTTTAAAAGTGTATTTCCTAAATTGCAGTGAGCAGAGGAGAAAAGCTTTGTAGTTCTTTTCTTTAACTTTCTAAATATGCAGTCTCATCAGACCTGTGAGGACCAAAGGCACAGAACCCCCTCGCAACCCGCAACAGCTCTACGGTAATTTGCTTTGTTTATACTGAAACTGCAAAAGAATTGCTACTTATTGCTTTGCCTGCCCCATTACAGCCACTATCTGTGTGTGAGTGTACACACACACACACGCACACACACACACACACACAGAGTGACACGCTGTGGCACAGTAAGGAAACAAGCAGAGAGCACTGACCTTAAAAATTCGTAGTTTACACAACAGCATACAACACATTTAAAGATGATGAACGCTAAATAATTGTCAATGATTTAAAACAAATACAATTTATCACCGTAAGACATTTAAAGAAATTAAGATCTTGACAAGCATCCACTTTTTATTTTTGAGAAGATTAGAAATAAAATTGATAATAATGGTACAAGCACCATAATTTGGATTTACATAAAGTCTTTGATAATGTCTCAAATGATAGCCTTCATCTTAAACTGAAAGCAGGGAAGATTCAGGTTAAACATGGGAACAGATAAAGAACTGATTAAAGTAAAGTGATTAGAAAGTAAAGTGTTGAAAAGGGTCACAGGGGAGTCAGTTCTCAGATCTTTATTGCTTCTAATCTACATAAATTACCAAGACAGAGAAACTAGCTGTAGAATTGCCAAATGCACTGATGACTTACAACTGAAATGAAGTAGTAAGTGGAAAGCAAAAGAATTAAATGATAATTCCCACTGGAAAATGGTTTACATATTAAATGGAAAACAAAATTTAAGAATGATAAATATAACATGTAACGCATTTCTTGTTTTTCCTTACAAAAGTACAAAAAGCCTACTTGCAAATACTATCATGCAAACTTCACGGAACCTTTCTAAACCAGTCTAGATTATTGAAAATAAAAGAAAATGGGAAGCAATTTCAGTACATGGCAGCTCTAGAGCAGAAAAAAAAACCCGCAGCAGTTCAGAAAAAATCCTTATGATCATAACCCTTGCAGTTGTATCACTACTGTACGACAATAACTAATAATCAATCCCTTTCAATTAGAAGTCTCAAAACAGAGAAAACACAACAAAGCAACCCCTCTTACACTAACACAACCAAAAGACTACCACTAAACTGAAAGCATTTCCACTGAAGCTGTTCTTGCCCTTTTCCCCATCTCCTATTTTTTCATCTCAAATAAAACTTAAAATCAACTAGCTCCAATGGAAACAAGGAAAAATAAAGTGTTGCAGAACACAACGGACAATAACCCTTCTGGACATTATGCTGGGGTTTTGTGGTTCATTTTGTGGTTTGGGTTTTTTTTATTTTAATTTACACACAGTAAAGTAGTATATAAATGCTGAGGATCAGGCTTGCAGGAGAACACATTACTGATTGATGGAGCCAGGCTCTTCTCAGTAGCGACCAGTGATAGGACAAGGGGTAATGGATTCAAGCTGGAACACAAGAGGTTCCACTTACATTTGAGAAGAAACTTCTTCTCAGTGAGGGTGCCAGAGCACTGGAACAGGCTGCCCAGGGAGGTTGTGGAGTCTCCTTCTCTGGAGACATTCAAAACTCGCCTGGACACCTTCCTGTGCAACCTCGTCTAGGTGTTCCTGCTCCGACAGGGGGATTGGACTAGATGATCTTTCGAGGTCCCTTCCAATCCCTAGCATACTGTGATACTGTGATTGATAGCACAAAAATTATAACCCAGTGATAAATATCATAACGTAGTCAAAATGCATAGAAAACTTAAGTTAAGCAATTAGAAAATACGTGTTAGAGATGAGGAATGAGTGAAAGAGATAATCCCATAGTAAGCCAGGTACGATGCTGCTCACCATCACTGTCATTTGACCCGTTCACGATGCTACAGAAATAGTGGTATAATTATTTCATTTGTATCCTTCTGAAGCCTTTGAAACCATTACTCATATGATAGAAATATAAGACAATGAAGAAAATTTTTGTTTCAAAAATCTAAATATACAGGTAGCTACATTTTATTACTTTTTTTCTGTAACTGATATTCCAGTCAGTGCAGTACCGTGTCTTACCTCCATCCACGCCTCCTTCTAAAAGTCATATTATTTGATCTTAGATTGTATAGAGAGCTATCAAAAAAAAAAAAAAAATAAAGTGACCGCAACACAAATGGTAACACTCAAAAGAAGAAAACAAAGAAAACAAGAAGAAGAATCGCACCAAGCTCTATTTCTTATGTCTGTTGCAGATTTATAATTACATGTACATATGGTCCTCAAGACAGCTGCATAAAGACAATGGAAGCATAAGCGTTTAGAGTGCTGATGAAATTGCATTCTTCTGTCCATTTGAATGGTGGCTGAAGTGATAACTTTAAGTCCAGCACCTGCAAAATATTTTTGTACACTACAGATAAGAAATTATGATCGAGGAATGTTTGTACCAGGGAATACAGCTAATAATATGGAGAAATAGATTTGTACATAGGGAGAAATGAAAAGAAAGTAAGAGAAGGAAAACAACATTCATTCTATTTTATTGCCACAGATCTAGTTTTCCACTATTTGGTTAATGAATTAATATATCTCTCTGCCCACCATTTCAGAAATACTTGTAGTTTCGTAGACAGCTTAATATCAAATACAGAAGGTTTCTGTATTTAACATTCCATTGCTACTACTTGCTTTGGTTTCTAAAGGTCATTAGTATTATTGATTACATTAATTTGAAAGCTACTTGAATAACACAGAAAATGAATGTAAAATGAACAGCTGCATTAGTTTACCACATGCAACATTTCTGTGCTCGTCAGACATGACTCCTCCTGGGTGTTCTCCCCATCCATCAGTTCAGCATAGCAGGAGCAAAAGAGTCCAAATAGAAACTTCCAATTAGTATTTTATGTTCTAGTAAATAGAAAAAGTTTCATCATTTTTTCCTTCACTTTTATCAGCGACATCCTGCAACTAGATAACTTCCTGGAGAAGAATAGGGACTGCTTAGATTAAAAAAGCAAGTCTTTTTATTCTTTTTGCACTTACGCTAAGAAACAAACAGTATGGTCTGCTAATGAATGGCATAATACATGTTATGAATCTAATCTAGCATTTGTTATTTTTTAATAAAATAAACTTTTATGAATTCTCTCTTCATTTTGAATCGGGGGCAGTGATAAAAACTTCATCTACAACATCTTTCCAGAAAAACTAGATGATCTTGTACGATCATCAAAACCCAGATGATCTTGTAAGATCATCTAGTGATATTCCTGCCTTTCAGGACATGAGCAGAGAATTGCTCTAGAGAACCAAGGTTATATGTCATACTCACTATCTAGGCGAACAAAGCTTTTAGGGAAAGAACTTTATAATGGAATTCCAAGTCAAAAGCCTTTACATACATCTCTGGCTATCTGAAACACCCCAGCCAGGGTACACCCTAAACTCACGTGACTTCTCAGTGCTGGTTTTAGTACATGGATTCATGAACTTACAAAGCCTAGCTACTTGGAAGTGCCATATGTTTTAAGAATCACACAGAATCCCAGACTGGTGGGGGTTGGAAGGGATCTCTGGAGCTCCCCCAGTGCCACCCCCCGCCAGAGCAGGGGCACCTCCAGCAGTGGCACAGGACACGTCCAGGCGGGTTTGGAATGGCTCCAGAGGGGGAGACTCCCCCCCCTCTCTGGGCAGCTGTGCCAGTGCTCTGCCGCCCGCACAGGAGAGATGTCCCTTCTCATGTTTAGGTGGAGCTTCCTATGTTCAAGTTTGTGCCCGTTCCCTCTTGTCCTGTCACTGGGCACCACTGGAAAAAGACTGTTCCCATCCCCCGGCACCCTCCCTTTAAGGATTTCTAGGCATTGATAAGATCCCCCCTCAGTCTTCTTTTCTCCAGAGTAAAAAGCCCCACGTGCCTCAGCCTTTCCTCATAAGAAAGAAAGCAATGTAGCACCGTATTACAGAATTACTGCACATAATTGTGGGGGTAAGCATTATACTATGGTAGAGGAGAAAAACTTCGTACATACTACTATAATTAGGATCAGTTAGACTGTCTAGACTGCCAGTCTAGACTGACAACTACTCTGTGCATAACTTCATCAGAAATATTCCATCAGCACCTATTTTTTGATTAAAGTAGTGCATTTGTTCTTTGCTTCACCTTTCTTGGGTATTTTTTTTATTTCCTTATTAATTTTCGTAAATGAGTACGAGCATTTACTACTGAAGACTGGTTGGTCAGCTTTTACAGGCAAGGGCTGCCACACTGCTTCGGGGATTTTATACGTAATAGGAGTTGAAGTCCCTTAATAAAAGTAAAATATAGCACCTTGTTTCATCATTTGATATCTGTTCATAAACCAGGATTATGTTGTTTTTCTTATGCTCCTACGTTCTAATTATTATGGTCTTATAATTGCTTCCTTAAAAATGCAGCTCCGTTATTCCAGATTTTAATCAATATCAACAACGTAAGAACCAAGAGTTATCAGAGTAAATACACTGACACAAAAAAGTGTACGTGAATCCCCTAAAGATGACATAGCAAGTATTTGTATTTGTCATAAACCATTGCTCTTGTATACTTGAAAATAATATAAAATCACTCACTTGTGATAGATGAAATATTAAATACTATTGAGGTGTACAAGAGCATGACTATTTACATCTTGGTCCTCGGTCTCCCAGCAGTTAATTGTGATGAGCTAGCATCATTTAAAACTTGATATGCAATTGAATAACCGTATTCAAATACAAGAGTGCTGGAAACATCTTTGTCAGCAGCTGCTTCCTGACTCTTGTGCACACCTTGTATATGAAGGATGACAACGAGAATATTAATATCCCACAGAAAATAAACCGTGCTGTGAATTTAGCTATACCAAAATGCAACAATCTTCAAGGGGTTCAAAGAAAGCCCCTGAACTCTTGGAATCCTTCTGGAAGGCAATCCTGTCAAAACCCACAAAAACCCCGTGCCTGGCAACTGTATGCAGAGCGGGTAATAAACAAAACCAAACAGATCGTAAATAGGAGCAATAGGCACCTTCTTCGTTTTAAAAGAACGATGTGAGATGGGAATTACAAGAGAGACCCAACAAAGCCACATCAAACAACTTAAGTTGCTATTTCAGTACTGCAAATAACGAAAAGCCTCTTATTGCACTGCACGGAGACATCCAAAGCACAGAACAGTTTAATAAGCTAGAGTTTTCTAAGATCTTTCTTCACAGACAAATTCTTCATTAGAGGTTTGAGACCAGAGCTTTAAGAACTATAAACTTTGCTGTGAGTGAGCACTGTTGCCTTTCAAGCTGACAAATATAAAAGGAATATATAAATTCTTCGCCATCATCGGGAAAACATTTATGTCCGCTGATTCTGAATGCTGAACTGAGAAGTGTCGCTATTTCTCTCATGATATTTGCCATTCTATCTGTTTGGCTGAAATTAGTATATAAAGAGAAAGTATTTATAGAAGCATTAAGCATCTGTGCTCATCAGCCTCTCTGTATATTGAACTGTACATTTAAAATCTGAAATTCTTTTGAGATGAGTTAAACCTAAGAACATCCCACAGTTCTACTTCATCTTCCTCAAACTGCTCCTTAGGAACTGCAATTGAATAGCCCTGTGAGAATCATCATAGAAAAAAAAAAGGATCATCTATTATCCATCTATTGAAATGGATGGTAACCTCCCAATGCCCAACAATTCGAAGGATTAAGTCTTAAATGTACTATGAGAAAACCACAAGTTTAAGATAGGAAAACACATGAGAGAATTTAGGAGTAGTTTATTTCAATACGCACTTGGTGATCTCTTACGGATCCAACTGCTCAAAAGCAATTCTTTTGAGCTGCTGGCATGAAAATAAAATTAAACTGGGGAAAAAAAAAATGAATTCAGGATGGTAATGTATGACCAGGATAATAAAACAGGTATACAGAGGTAAGCAAAGGGAAACACATATTAAAAATTCAAATCAGACCCAACCCCCTATATTTGAAACAAAAGTTGGTACTGTTTAGAGCTGGCATCAAGGCTGATTTTGTTACTTATTTTTCCAGAGCTAGCATCAAGGCTCGCAGTTTCATTGCCCAAACTGATAGCTCTCTGAACCTCTCTCTGAATTTGGTAAGGTGCAGAGCTCACTGACTCAAGAGGCAAATTTCTGTTGCCCCAATTCAGAAAGCATTTCAAACATTTTCAGCAAGGGGAAATGTCAGTATAAACATTTGCGTAAAGCTATATACTTCTTTAAATACTACCTTGAATAAGGATGTATATTTAATTTCTCCATGAACTAGCTGTAACTCTTCCTTGAATCCCCTGCAATAAAAATGTTCCAGCACATGTTCTTCGGTGATCCACAGGACTAACAGCATTTGGTTCTCCATGGCTGGAGAAGAGATGCGCTGTGAGCTACGCGCGTTGCCCACCCCCAACTGGCTCACTGCGCTGCCAAACACGAGTACTGCCCCGGATCACAGAACAGCCTCCCTCTCTATTACAGACAATCATGCATAAAATCTCTCTCTCTTATTTTTTTTATTTATTTTTTTCTTACCCAAACACCAATTTTCATTAATCTTGTAAGAACCTAATATTTTTCAGAGCTCTGCTAAGGAGAACGCAGGGATCTGGCGATAACCTGAGAGCACAAATAAGCCCTAGGAAACTATGTTAGAAAAGAATCTGAGAATAACTAGTTGTAAAATATCATTTGGTAAATAGCATTAAATTGTTCCTTCTAGGCCCAGAAAAATGAGTCAAAACCTTGCAATGTAGAGTGTAATAAATTTACAAAACTGATAAAAGACTTACTTTTGCATAGCAAATAAATTAACTGCACACTAGTAGCTATGGAAACTGAAAGAAGGCATAATTTTTCCTCCAAAAAAAAAGAAATCAAATTTACACTGCCAGCTTAAGTATACCAGTTAAAGGACATCAAAGTATAACGTATGAATGGTTCACAACCTTATCCACAAGTATTAGACATTGTGGTTTTAATCCTCTGAGATCGGCATTCCTTGCAAACTTGGACTAATTGCAAATTGGCTGATACACCGACGCTATTAGGCTGCGTTAACATTTTGAATTTGTTTGCCCACCTTAACTTCTTTAATGCAAGTCCAGCTACTTTGAAAGAAACAAATTTTGTCAACGCTACAGTTGTAAGCTATTTTGTAAGAAAGGCCATTCTATGCACATTAATAATACTGACAAGACCAGATGGCAATTATCGCTTTTAACAATTATTTTTTTTTCTGTTAGTATTAATTACTTAGGCTTAATTTCTGTTGTTATGTCCACTGGGCACCGAGGTAAGATGCTAACAATCTGCCCAAATACTTTCATCTCATTGACAGCAACAGAATTCTTATTAAAATTGAAATATTACTGTCATTTTAATTAACTCATTAGGGATGCATCCAAATTCTTCAGTATTGATAGCTATTTTTAATGCTTTTCTGATACTAAAGTGCTTTACAAAGTGAGCAGCATTCTGGCTAATTGTATTGTTAAAACATCGTCTGCTGTATTTATAGAAGAGAAATATCCATAGAGTTAATTAAAATACCAGTCATATGAATCACCAGAAAATTCTCTGCAGCTTTCTAAGTGTGCTGAAAATTCTCTGCTGTTTACAAACGTAAATCTTTGGATTTAATTCCTGTTTACTGATTGTCAAGGAGTGGTACTTTTTCTATTCCCTCTGGCAGAGCGCTTGTGTCCGCGTTAGGCAGCTAGGTGGTTCTCTCCCGCGGTCGCGTGAGCAAAGGAAGAGTAAAATTCCTAAACGATGTGGTCTGTAATAGCCAACACTCTTAGCAGGGAGCTGCTTAACCTTTGTCAAAAGAGGACACCAAAGCCAGTCTTAAACACACGCTCTTCAGGGCTTCGCAACGGGGGCACGCCTGCTTTCCGTTAAGCTTCATTGCCACAAGCTGGGTCAGTTCATAGTTTCCAAGCGTTCAACCAACCATCTGAAGACACGTTAAGGATACTGTAGAGTTCAGAGCTATCTATCCCCAAACCTGACTACTAACATACAGCTTCAGTGGCGTGAAGGAAGACCCTATTTGGATCTGCCTAAAGACAGAGCAAAAGATACGGTGCTGATACCACCTCTTCTGATGTTGAACACAAAGCCACCCTGGAATCATCGGACAAATGAATTCCACCGGACCAGCAGGTTAAACACAAGGGCAGGACAAAGAGCTCAGGATATTCCGCTCACAGTCAGATACGGCCTGATACTCCGGCATAAAAGCTGACACCACCTGCCTTGTAATCGGATTGTTAATAGCCCAGGCTGGAGTACAGCCTGAAACTCGCTGAAATCCCAGCTACGTGGAATATTCAGGAAAAAGAAAGTGAGTTCAGGGCTTTGCATGAAAGAAGTAGACACGAAGCTGGTTCTCTCCGATCGTTCCAAGCATCAGTTTCTGCGTATTTTGGAACAATGTTCTTTGGTTCCTTTTCCGTAGAAGCTTTCCAACTTTGGTGGACCCCTCACTGTGTCAGAGAGGAACTTCAGAGCACAGCTGCAGTCCTGTGAACGGTGATCTCCTTGGAGATGGAGTCCTGCCTGCACCGGCTTTGGCGAAGGTTTGATAACTTGATGAAGCCCCCACGGGAACAACGCCTACTTGCTTAAATACGGTTTCTGCTTTACAAGGTATACATTTTAGCCATTTGTTCTCTCTCTATTTTATTCTTAAATAATCCATTGATAGATGTTACTAATTTAGTAAATATTTTTAATCTTACCCTGATGACTTTTTGCATTAGGGTTTTCTAGTACACTAATTCTGGTGCGAGTTTATTAACAACTGGTATGTGTAAAAATCACAATTCTATTTTCAAGACTTGGTGAGAAGTTAAGATAATTGTAAATAACAGAAGATTACCAGTTTACCTAACAGATAAAAGGGGTTTAGGTAAAAATTGTTTAAACAACTTTGATTAAATAATACAGTAATATTATAATTTGCAATTTACCAGAACACAGAAAATGCTCAGTTTTCTTTTTTAAGCACAGGAACTCATTTTTACTCAGTGAGGATTCACCACAGTTGATCCTGTTTATCATCATCACGTTTCAGAAACAACTTTAATAACTTGAATAAGCATCTTGGCAATATATCAGCAAGCACTAACTGGGAGCCTCCAAATTTAGAGGCAATCAAAAAAACCCTCTAAACCAACTAGCTGAAAATATACTATGGTTATTCCCTCCCTATTGCTCATATTGGGACTCAAAAAGATCATCTGGTTCAACAGCTGCAGATGATCAGTCTGAACAGAAGACGAATCTTTTGAAAGTTGGAACATAGACCTGTGCTCAGGAATTACAGATATAAACTAACAGGATACCCAAGACGTGAAACAAGTGAGAACAAAATATTAGCTTCAAGTGCAAACTAGTGAAAAAATATTGAGGAGTAAAGTCCGAAATGCATTGTCTTACACTGAAAGCAAGAAGCACGGAACTTCTAAATAGAACTTCTATTTCGTTATTTGGTACTGAGAATTTGTAAAAGTTATTTCCATAACATGAGCGAAATTAATCCTTTCCACTTTCTAGAAATACTGGATTCACTAGCTGTGTCCAAAGCCCAGGACCCAACCCAGGAGCTTCAGGAACCCGAGAGTTATCAGTGCTGTGGTTTTCATCGGTTTCACATACCGGAGTTTCCTTCCTATGCAAAAGAGGGCATTAGGGCCAGGAATTATGAATACAAATGTGCCCAGAAGAAGGAAAATTCCTGAGTTTCACAGAGTTTAGAAGCCAATGCTGGGAAGAATCTTGGGAAATTTGGGAAATTCACAGATCTATTTACCATCATAGTTTTGAGATCACCTCACTTCTCCCCAGTTACATTCACGCAAAGACCTGAATATATCAGCTTTACTAGCAGTAAAGCAGTTTTAGGTTGGGATTAGCATTCTAAATATTATCTTTTTCTGCAGGATTTTAAGAGTGGAAATTTCCAGACATGTCTTGATATGGATACCTGAGCTTGGACTTTTCTTCTGACCATTTAAAAATAATATACATCATACCGCACACTTATGACTCTCATAGAGCAGTAGAATATGGTTTTTCACCATTTGCAAGGCTGTACCAACTAGTCCTTCACCAAAACCAAACAATACAAAATTAAATGGGTTCTTTTTCATTGCATTGTCAATGCAAACTTCTTTCTTAAAATAAAATCTGAACTTATTCAAGCAAAAGGACTTCTACCATTGCAAACTATTAAGACCTAAACAACTGTTCCACATCAAGACACATATCACTTTTTTTTAATACTGTTCTTGACCTTGGGAAAAAAATCAGAAAATCCTCTTCCTTTTCTATCTTAATTAGTTTATACGGCTGCTGAGAATAGTAGATGATTCTTAGGGTGGGTTTTAAGGCAAGATAACAACGACAGAGTGTTTGTGCGGCTGTGAGACCTTCGTTATGCCTGCTGAGTTATTATCAAATGGCCGGCTTCCACCTGGTTAAACTGGTTCTCTTCGACTTGTTGTGTAGGATTCTAAATAAATATAAGAGAGGCTTGAACTGGCTGGTGAAGTAACTTTGGAGCTCTCTTTTATTATAATGCTTTCAACCTTAAGAAGACAATCTAGCATCCTTAGAATTTTGAGCTACTGAGACACCTTCATTCAAGGCTCTTCTTTCCACGCCGGGATTCAGGAGGTTTAAGAGGCAGGACGGTGGGCTATTCTCGCAAGAAATTTTGTTGTACAGTGCAATACCTCACTGGAAAGATTTAGCGTGATAGCACAAATCAGCTTTAATACGATTCTCAAAATATAGCTAGGGTACAAAGCTAATTATTCTCACCCTATTAATGCTTCAACTAATTCGAGTCAATCTGATTTCACACACTTTCTTACGGCTCCATGTAATCTTCACAGTGTTCTCTGACATTGTTTGAACGGCTGTAGAAGGCAAAGTAGACTAAGTGGAAAAGCATCTAACCTCTATTTCATATCTATTTCACATCAGTCACTACATGTTAAAATAAAAGGGCGATAGCGAGAGCAGCGCAGACAATTCAGTAAATGTTCTGTAGATGCTCATTAATTCACTTTTGCAGACTGTGAGATTTTCTCAACAGAAAAAAAAAAAATTAAAATGAATATGTAGAAATAAATCCGTAAAATCACAGTCTCCTGATTTAAAAAATGAGAAAATATTGCATTTAGGTCAGCTATTGTACCTTTTTTCAGAACCTGGAAGAATTTTAAGGTTTCTCAGTTAACAGATACGATCTCCGTATCGGCAGCCATTTGCCTTCAGCTTACACCGGGGCTGAAATGAAACAATGGCCTAAAACACTGAAGGAAATTTACTGGTAACTTAAATGTTAAATTCACTAAGTAGCAACATATTTAAGGGAGAGTACAAAGGCAGTGCGGGAGTCTATGCTACACCCGGTATAGACTGGATATTCAGAAGTGATTGGTCTGAGTACGTCAGCCAGAAGCAACACGACCGTCACAAACATGTTGTAGTTCATTGGAGTTGGGAATTAAATATGTATTATTTTATGAGATAAGCTTTGCTTAAATAGCTTAAAATGCAACGAGAAAGTTGGCACTGAGATTTTATTTCAAAAGAGCAATTCCTGAAACATACCACGTTGATTAACAGAATGTTATACTCTTTGCAGAGGATACAGAAACGGGTTGGTCAGAAGTGGTGAGCAATTGACTTTGTAACACTTTTTTTTTTTATTATTTTATTTTTTCTTCTTTTCCCCTCCAATTATTAAAGTGTCTTTATCTTGACCCACAAGTTTTTCTCACTTTTGCCCTTCCAATTCTCTCCCCCAACCCGCTGGAGTGAATGAGCAGGCGGTGGGTGCCGAGTAGCAGACCAGGGTCAACGCATCACAACTTCACAATAGTAAAGCTTCACTTTCAGCTTACCTTGCTCATTAGCAGAAAAATGTTAGGAAATTAACACATTATTTGAATAAACAACAACAGCAAGAAAATTCAAAGATCCATTGGTTTGGTTGATTTGAGTGCTTCTTTCTGAAAGGACAAGAGGAAATGGTCTCTAGTTGCACCAGGGGAGCTTTAGATGGGAGATTAGGAACAATTTCATCACTGAAAGCGTTGTCAAGCACTGGCACAGGTTGCCCAGGGCAGTGGCGGAGTCACCGTCCCTGGAGATATCTACCCTGGAGACGGGTAGATGCGGTGCTGAGGGACATGGGTTAGTGGTGGGTTTGGCAGTGTTAGGCTGATGGTTGGACTCGATGATCTTAAAGGTCCCTTCCAACCCAGGCGATTCTATGAGTCTATGAGTCTATGAGAGGACATTTTCAGAATGATCGGCTCGTGCTGTCATGGGAGTGCCCATACATCCTCTTCCTCACCCAGGGGGTTATGAAAGAATAGTGCCACTGCCATAACCAGCAGCGTGAGCTTCCCTAATCGTAAGGGTTGGCTTGGGCGCTGCTATGCAGGTGGATGGTGCAAACAACAGTGGTCTCAGTATTTCATTCATACGTGATAATGAGAGTAGTCTATTATTCTAAGAACCCCGGTTGTAGCCATAATCTCACTGCTGTTAAAGTGCCGTTTCCCACACTGTGCAGGTATTCTATGCATAAGCCTTAAATCACCTTATGAAACTGATGAAAACTACCCCAAAAGCAATTACATGGGAAAATATCTATGGATACTCGAGTGTAAACTTTTCTGTGTATCTTCAAATATCATAAAAAGTACACAAAAATAGGCAATATTGCACCTGAGGCTTTCTAGCATTAAGCAGATGATCCAGAATTACAGCTTCTACCATATGAATGTTCTTTGTCTCCTGACAATACGGGTGCATTCCCATTCTCACAGCGCTGATCTGGTTGAATTAGTGGAATCAGGTGGTGCCTGATAAAGAACGTTCAAAAAGAATAAGCTTGACAAGACATATTAGTTCTATTAACTGCCTGAAAAATGAAGTTTGTATTTTTCTCCAGGGATGAGGTTTTCTAAAAAGCTTAAATCTAGCAGCTAGTTTTTGCAAACGCAGAGCTTTTGAAATGTAATCTATGGGAAACGCAGCCTCTAATTTCAGGGATGGGACCCCTGAAAGACAGCGGCAGGGAAGCACTGCCCACAGAAACACAGCGGCACGTACAATCCATGAGGATCACCCGTCGGAGTTCCTCTCCAGCTTCGCCGGGTTACCAGCTAACTGGGGTGCTGAAAGAACGGAGAATAACCTGCCATGAAGCGTGGGTAGATGATAAGATTTATGAAGCACATAGGGAAGGTAGTGAGGTCAGAGCTACGTCCGACTGGAGGTAGCTGCTCTTCTTGTGCGTACGGTGTCGGAGTAGACTCATGACACAGCAACCGATGTATTAACCAATTTCTTCTACCACTTCTGTAGTTCCCTTATGTTCTCACTGTGTTATTTGGAAATAACTTCGTAGATACAAGGCATGAAAAATATGTATCTCATGGCCTCAGGATTTCATCTGTTTTTTTAAAGGTTTTATAAATTATTACACAAAAATCTCATTGTTTGTTAGGAGTGTAATGTTCTACACAGCAGAACGACCTTCCCCTAATTTCATTTTTTGTGAAGTTTATCTGAAATATGTAAAATTTACACCTGTGTCGCAGCAGATAATGGTGACCTGATATATTTCTGAATGACAGAAATATTATTAGAAATATTAATATAAAGTTATCCTAACGTTAACGTCTTGAACTTAAATCTTCAGTACTGCAGCTGAATGATTCCAACCTAAATTAAAAATTGGCACTCATGAAATAGCTGTTGAAACAGGAAAAGATGTAATGTGGTGCATGAAATATGGAAAAAAGATCCAGCGGAAGTGTTGAAATAAACTATAAAGACTGAAGTTCTGGCACTGAGAAAGCTGGTTAGAGAGAATGCCTAAATATTTTATCTCAAAGCCATGCACCGAAACCCAAGGGGTTTGTTAATAACGGGCAGGTAGGGGGGGTGTTCATTTTTTAAGTTAATACCATCCTACAGAAGACTGGAGTAATTTCTGTAATGTAATTTCATTCATCATTTTCGGATAGAGCATGTCCCCGCCACTTCAAGATAAACAGATCCATTTAAGATAATATATGACATACTAAAGTAAACGTGGTATCCCGTGTGATTTATTATGTGTTGCTGTAGGACTGTTTTCTGTCCTTTGTATATATAATTGCAATACTGTCTTCCTGTAAGCTAATGAATTCAGAATGCTGTACTTTCTCATGGACAGTGTTCTGAGGTTATAATTGCAATAATAAAAGGAAAAATGTTACTCGGGAAAATAAATTACAGAACAGGCACATATATTTCAGAGATCATGATATAACTCAGGTTGCTATAATTACGTTTAAAAGGTTCACAGCTTTTTCCTTACAAATACGGGTATTAGGTATTTAAAAAATTGATAACCTGTATTTAAAAATTAACTTCAGTGTGTCTGGCCTGACATTACCATTCGAATATCAAAATCAGTATGAGTGACAGAGTTTTGAGGTGCTTTCTCTATTTTTTATGAATTTTACTGACCGCCCTTCTTTTTTGAATGTCGTTATCCAACACGGATCAGCTGTACAGAGTGGACTACTGGACAAAATGCATCATTCGCATTCGCAATTTTGCATTTTGTTCCACAAATCCCTGCCCATACACATTACATACATACGCACTACATTAGCAACACAGCCCAAAGTTTCCCTTTCCTGGATTTCCTTATTCGAAAGCCTTTTATGTTAACAATTTTAAAAAAATTCTAAATCCAATGGGAAAGCACCTACTCGTGCCAATCAAGCCAAGATATTTCTCCTACGAAGTTTCAGTTTTGTGTAACTAAATGTTATTTGTCGAGTAAGAACTCTAGAAAATCAGGAGTATACAACAGATTCAGGACTGAACTAACTGACAAGCAGAGCCCTCCTGAACTGAACTGAAGGATTACTGTAGTACTTTTATGCTAATTACAGGTATGTTATGGAATTATTTTTTATACTACAACCCGCTTTCACACAGCTTATTACAGCAACACGATTTTCAAAATACCACAAACCTAAGGTCTTAGAAGCAGTTAGTGAAAAAAGAAATAAAGCATTATATATGTTACACACAGGTAATATGCCAAAAGCAAGGAAAAGTGAAAGGTTCATCCAAAGTCCAAGCCGAATCAATGACTTCCTTTCCTTCAATATAGGAGAAACAAAAAATATTTTGTGAATGTCACGTTGTGTTACTTTTTGTACTATATCAGCCTGTTTTGATATATTTTCAGTTTTGTTTTGAATTAATGTTGCCCTATATATATGTTTGTTTAATAATACATGAAGTAAGTTTACATTGGTTTTATATTTTTCATCAAAACAGTGTTGTTCTCATTGTGATAGGTATAAACATAACAGTTTCTTCTCTAGTAAAGATTTATTAAATATTACATTTGTGGAATCAAGTTTTGGAATTATCTACTTAGTTTTCTGTTGACTGCAGACAATCCCTAGTACATGAAAATTGCAAAGAAAATCCAATTCCCACAAGGAAGATAGTACATTTTGATATTAAAAATGTTTTCATTTCACCAGGTGATCGGGATGCACTACGTAATCTAATGAGATCCGTTCACTATAGATATGAAGAAAGGAATCCACAGAATTCTGACAAATTAGACTATGCCCGCTGTTGGTTGTGCGGTGCTAAAGAATTTCAATTCTTAGTACTGTCCTAGGAAACCATGGCCTGAGTCCCCCAAAATACTGAAGTTGAATTTTAAAACTTTTGTTTAGTTCCATTTGTATATTTCAGGAGTTTAGTTTCATTTGATTCATCTCGATGGAAACTGAAATAGATAGATGGTGTATATTTTATAACAAAGGTGATATGTTGGAGTGGTCATGACAAACCAATCTTTATGATGGGTATTCTGCCACTGACTTCACCAAAGCTAATCGGCAGTTAAAACTGGTCTTGGGAAGAAATGTTTTAGACCAGTATTTCTTACTCATATGGTATTTCTGAAATCAGTTTACTCTGAGGGCGCTGAGCCCCCGGCGCAGGCTGCCCCCAGAAGCTGTGGCTGCCCCATCCCTGGAGGTGTCCAAGGCCGGGTTGGACGGGGCTGTGAGCAACCTGGGCTGGGGGGAGGTGTCCCTGCCCGGGGCAGGGGGGTTAGAAGTAGGTGATGCTTAAGGTCCCTTCCAACCCAAACCATTCTGTGATTCTATGATTACACTGATGATAAAACACATTTTCAAGCTTCCGTACACAAAATTTTGCCCACTCATAGAAAGAAATCAAACGTACAACTCAGTCTTTTTCGCTTTTGGCTACAATTACACATTAAAAACTGAAGGAAGCAAGTAGCGACATTCTTCTTCCTCTTTCTAGTCCTGGTTTATGCAATGACAACGTTTAGTAGAAATTTCTCCTAATGACCACGAAGGAGGGGGGATAAAGGGATGTTCCATAAAGGAAATGCCACATAGAATGCCTTTTAGATGCACCCATGCTTCTTATTCAATTAAATCTGAAATATCTATGTCCCTGACGCAGATGCCTGTTCTCAAGACCTTTACCAGAAGGATTAGGATCAGTGCTGCCTCCAAAGCATTTGCTATTTGAAGAAATATGAATTAAAAAAAAACAATAATTGAAAAACAGAGCTTCGAAATTATTTTGATTGTGGTGAATTTAATGGAAACAACCATGAAGTATGAGCATAAAGAAAACTCATGTATTACTACTATTTGCTTTAAATTATCTTATATGGTCTTACACGTGTGGGGTTTTTAAAATAAAACTAAAAAACCACGTTGCGTGGTTATTTCAAGTATTCAAGTAAAACAAAACCACTAATTTGAGAACACGATCTTGCAACCGTACACCTCGGAAAACAGTCATTCCCATACAGTTTTCCTTCCATTCAAGGACCTGTGCTGTGTGTTATGCTTTTCCTTCTATTGAGCCATCACCACAGAACTCTGTGAAAAGGACTCATTTCTGCTGCAGATATTATGGTTGGTTGCTAGAGTAAAAAGACACACCAGTAACTTAAAAATGTTTAAGAGTACCCATACGGCAGCTCAGGATATCTCAATTATTATCTTGCTAACCCTTAAACACATGCTACACCACGAAAGGAAAATTTTATTTAGTTTAACGTTTCTTATTTCAAGACAGCTTTGCTTTTTGCAGTAGATATCCTAAATTTTAATATAAGAGACATCAGATTAAAAGTATCAAGTACTGCTAGTAGAAGAAAATGTGTCCACAGCAGCCTGATAAGGTCAGAACGATAGGGCTCCTCTTAGTTATGACTATCAGTCTGTAGCCTGCAGATATTTCCTAACGGAACTCCAAGATACCGGTAAAAATTTTCAAGCTGTCAAAAAGTACGAGTGAAACAGCCAAAATATAGATGTGGTTAATGTACACAATGAATGATGCAAAGCATTGCTTTACAAAAGCGAGCAAATACTACTTTAAGACAAAGCCTGGGTTATAACAGGTCTGTATGCTACACAAGCATATTCTTTTACGTTTCTGAACATTAGAAATTCTTATTTAAGAGACCCTTTGTCCACAAGGATGCCAAACAAATTTTTCAAGGCTCAAAATTTCAGCTCAGAAGCAATTCAAACTGTTAGAATGTTTCTTTGCTTTACCGATTGTCCACGAAATATCCGATATTCCCAAATGTGTTCACTATTCAAAATGATTTGGCAAACAATTCATTTAAATCCATTTCATTTGTGTACTACTTAGAAACTCTTTGTTGTAACTATCAATGTGAGTACTTCCTATTCAAAAGTTGCTGCTTCCACATTCATATCATTCTGCAATTTGTCGCTGTAGTCTGAACAGGGGATTCACAAATTGATGAAGAGCAAAATCAAATGAAGTGCCTTAGAGCACCGTCAACTTGAAATGAATTCAAGTTCCACCCAGGTAAGCTTTGTAAAAAACAGCTGCTTTTCTAAAATGGACAGTGCTGAAAACTAGTACGTCTCAGTCATGGAGTTTTTCGGGGGTTCAGCCCACTGGGTTGTTTTCTACATCAAATAGACATGCTGACCAAGGATGCAAATATCGCTGAAATCCATACTTTAATACACATCTGACAAAGGAAAAAACAACTTCTGCATACGAGATCGGTCCAAGAAAGTCCAATGTAATCTGAAGTGCAAGTTAGATTAAAGGAAATTGCTTTAAGACTGCATTTAATATTTTTATTGCAAGTAGTTTTCACGTTTTGCTCTTATAAGCATTCGTTTCAAATCCACTAAAGCATTCATTTCAAATCCACTGTAAATGAAATTAGTGGTTTAGAAGAAAACCCACATTAATGATAAAATGTAAAGTGGTTAGCTAGTTTAAAATAACAATCACCTATTCTTTGCAGGAAAAAAATATCTTTACGCAGTGTTTCCCAACAATTTTTTCTGATACTAAAATAAGCCTTCTGTCGATGTTAAATTACTTATTTTCATAGCAAGAAGTACTGAAAGCACTAATTTATCTTGCCAAAAACATACCTAAAACCAGATTTAAGATGTTCAGTGAATTCCTGTTAAAATATTTAGATCTTTAGCTGAGCTCCCACAAACCAGAGGGGAAAACATTTCGTTTGAAACCACTCCCCTTCATACGAAACACGTGTCATGAACTACCAGGCCAAGAGCGAGGAGGGACATGCTTTGACTTGTGCTCTCAGCCTTCAACAGAACTGAAAAACTAATTATGAAACAGACTGCTTTTATAAGGGGGAATAACACCTTTCAATGATAGCTTTGCATTTCTTAGCTTTTGTTGTAATACTGACGGTAAATCTTTTGGCTACAATTAACTTGCACCTTTCTCCATTATAAAAAAAAAAAACCCAACCCAGTATTAGAACAAAGTTTTGGAATTAGTGGAACAGCACACACAGGGATTTTCAAACTCGTAGAGGAAGAAACAACTTCCATTTCAGCTTTGTTTGCAACCTCACATTCAGGTACTATTTCCTAGATTAGTTCTTACTAATCATTAATTAATTGCAATAAAAATAGAACCAAACCTCAGCTGTGTAAACCGGTATAAATCTATTTGCTTCAGTGAAGTCGTGCCGACATAATCACCGGTAGAGTTGCTCAGTATCAGCACTGGTTTGGAGTTAACACCTGATATTACACCAAGACAGTAAAAACCATTGTCAGGACGCAGATAAGTGATAGGCTCAGAAGAAGTAAATAAAACCTGGTGTGTTTACAAGGAATCACATGTGGCTCGAACCACAGATGAAAAAAGGAGCGTCGGAAGCTGCAAGAAGACCAACGGCCATCACGAGGCGTAACAGTTCCTTGGGGCACAAGCTATTCAGAGCGAATCGTATTTGCTTATGGTTCTCATAAGAGTATCTGGAATGGGATGCAAAATTATGAACAATGCTATATTAATGGCAAAGAAACTTCGTGTTAAAAATTTATACTTCTGGCTGCAAAAAGAATGCTGAGGCTGTGTTCCGAACATCACGAGGTCATATAGCAATCTGGCTCCTGGGAAAAGCGTCTGGGGTCCCTAAGGATGCTCAGCTCCAAGTTATGTATTGCTCTCTTCTGCAGAGCAGAATTGAGTACTCAAATGAGATTTATGACGGGGTACTTTCTGGCTGCAGTTTCTGCTTCCCATAGATAAAGAAAGAGGTCAGACCACTTAGATAAAGTAGCTCTCAACAAGGGAAAGAGTATAAAAAAGTGTACATCTACATATACAATTTTAACACACATTTTTACACACGTACTCATGTTTAAAATATTTGCATATGTATGTCAATATTTGTATATGTGTGTATATACGGATACACGCAGAGGAAACAATCAGCGGAGTATTCCTGTGAAAGGCAGGGTTAAGGAATGCGATTCCTGAAACACTGGCCTAAGGGTGACAACATGAGTCACTTCACAGTCTGATTTTGAAACAGCTGAAGGTAAAGGGTTGGAAAAACGCTGGGGATTACCACGAGCACAATATTTTTTAAGCCAATATTAGAAGGGAAAGTTTGCCCAGCAGTCGGGAACTGTAACGGTGGTACCTAAAAATGAGCTAATTCTCAGCGGTGTGGGGAGCGGGGAAGGAAGGGAAAAACAGAAACTGAGATCTGAACTGAAAAAAAAAAAAGAGATCTTAACTGAAATACTTGAAAATACAAGTCATCCTTCTCTCCTTGCTTTCAACTGCTTCTAGGGCTGTTATCAGCAAGCCGAAGTTTTCAGTAAATTCCTCTACCCTCTTTTGAGGGAAAGAACTAAACGGCTCTGTCTAAAGCTTCTTCCCGAAAGCTGGGGGAGGTTAAACAGTTTGGGACTTCTGTTTTTGCAGTGCAGGCATACCCCTGGTTGTTTGGGAGCAACAACCAGATGGTTTGAAAGTGAGATTTATTAAGTGTCTAAGATCTAAATTAATTTTAGGTTGAGATTAGAGTCTAACAAGGTAATTTGGGATTGTCCTTTTGGCAGGTGTTCATGGCTAGTACTTTTCCCACAGAAACCGGTTCCTTAATAACCTACAGTTACAAATGGAGTAAAGGGAAGGCTCTGAAGAAAGCTGGGAATAATTTGTCGGTTTTCCGCCAGTTGATGGTGAAAAAGACTCCCTTTGCTAATATCTGCCTAAGCTTTACATGAGAGGGGGAATGTTTACAAGTTACGTCGTGATTTTTTGGTTCATACGTCTTCCACAAGCAGGATGTAGGACTCTGGAGCCCTATTAATAAGCTGGGGCAGGATGGGAGGCAACGATGGGAGAAAAAGCGGGTGACTTGCACTGTTTTAATAACCCAACACAAATCCAAAATGAATTAAAGTTTCCAGATAGTTAAATCCACATGATCCTCTTTTGTTTTAATTTCCTGCTACGATAAAGAAGTGCCTTGCCACAGTGCAACATCAGTTGCACAGGAAATACCACAAAAAGGGTGCAGTTTGCCGGCTTTATGTCCTGGGCGGTGAGACACGAAAGCAGATTGCAATATTTTCCCAAAGCTGTTAATTACTACAAGTTTCTCCTCTCGGCAAACCAGAAGCTTTAAAAAGGAAGACTGCTGAAAAATGTACTTACGGGATTACGGTTCTGTGTAAAACACACATAGGCATACTTTTTTAGACATATTTTAGTTTATTATTTCATTTGTTTATCAAATGTTTATCAAATTATTTCATTTGTTTCATCAGTTTAGTTTATTAATTCATTTGTATAATTAAACCCATCAGCTTCTTTCTCTTATACAGGTATGGCCATGGTCAGGACAGCTTAAAATTAATACAGCTGGAAAAAGAACGGTTCGCAGGAGTTTGGGAATTCAGTCTTCCAATCAAACTGATATACTGTATTGTGAACAAGCAAGCAAACAAAAAATAAGTCCACAACTTTCACGACTTCGGTATATACTTCTGCAGAAGAGAGAAAAGGTTTTCTTGCTGTACAGACCTCAACTTGTACACCTAACTGAGATCTCCAAAGGAAACAAGCACTTTCCTGGGATTTTCAGCATCTGAGGCTTAGTTTAAAATCGAAATTGATGTGACATGACAAAAATAAGTACACAAGGAGAAAAGGCAAATGGTTGGGTTAAAGTAAATTCAAAAGCTGATGTCTTGCATTATTTATTTCAGTCAGAAAGAATAAGCGGTAGGACTAAGAAACAAAAAGACTAAGTTTACCATATCACAAGCCCTGCCTGGTTTCTCCTTTTATTCACCACTGGCACATTCACAGGTTTCGAGTTAGACTCTGTTACCGATTAACATACGTGTTATACATAGTTTTATTGATAGCAGAGGATGTCAAAGACACCTCTTCCACTACACACACTGGAGCTGGGGAATCCTTGGCAGTGAACGCAGCAGAAACTACGCACAGGATAAGAACTTGCTCCTCTCCTTGGGTCTTCTATTCATAACTTGGATTAGGGAGCAAGAAAGTTAATCAACAGACTCTTCTCAGGCACTACGATCACCTGGAGCTTCTCACCGTAGGGAAACTACCAGAGGACTGAATCTGAGCAGTAGTACAAAGCAACAATTTCTTGAATTAGTTTGGTGTTACCGAAGATGTGACTAATTAAATTGATCCCATGTCTCTGTTCCTTTTACACTTCTCCTACTTAATAAAACAATAAAAGGGGGGGGGGGGGGGGATCCTTGTATCTTATGCACAGTTCAAAGGAATAATACTTTAAAGGGACAGACAGACCTGCTACTCATTTAAAGCGCTGCAGAGAATTTCCGAGCAGTGGAAGCGATGGAGCTAACTCCCGAGGCAATTTGAAAATCCTTGGATGAATCATAAAAGATTGCCGAACACCTTTGCATAAATCCATGAGCCTTTTGGCTTTCTGTCATGCACAAAAACCTAAACATGTTTGTCATGTAGGCTTCTGCAACACTTTTTTCATCTTCATTTTAATTTCATTCGGCAATTGCACTGCTGTCGCTTTTATTAACATTAGCTGTTGCTCTTCCTTGAAAGTATTCATTTCCATTCATCTTGTAATGCCACCCGAAAAGCTGCGCTGCTTTTCTGGAGAGGGCAGGACTTCATGTTTATTCTTCAGCTTTATACTCTAAATGGAGTAACAGGAAACCGCTCGCCTTAAAAGTAGGTGTTTCACGCACTCTTAATTGTTCCCTGGGTGTGTGTCATAACCTTCTCTCTAAGGACACTGAGGGGCACACGGTGAAGTGCTACAAACACATTTACAACGTGAGGGGTTCACCAATTCCGCAACAGAAACAGCAAACACTTTCAAAAGGAGTAGACTACTGTTATGTTTGGGGTATGACACCTTTTAAAAAATGGCATCCATTCTTTTTGATTAATTTGAGGACGCTTAATTGATTACATGAAAATAAAAAATAGAACTATTTCCAGATAAGCATTACGCATTTGGTAAAAACTACTGTTGTTTACAGCTTTTGTGTTTAGTTTCTGTTATGGACACACTTGTCTAATGCAAGTATTTAGTACTGATTTACCAAGGCTTAAGCGTTATCTTTGTACTTGGACACAGAGATATCAACAACAGTACAACAGAGGAATAAGATGCTCTTTTAATGTTCCAGCTAAACTAAATGGGGGCAATATCTGGGTCAGTCATCAATAAAATTTAATTTCTGCGCTATCGGGAATGTTAGCTACTAAAGTTAGCAATAAAATTTATTAAAAAAAAGATATTTTAAGATATACATTTACCCCATAAGTAAGGTTTGCAGCATATCTGTTTCTCCAGTTTAAATTGTGATGCTTCTTTAAATACTATGTACTTTAAAATTACAGTAATCCTGCAATGCTTTGATGTAACATGAATTACTGCATAAAAGATTTGTTTTCACAGCATGCAAAACGCACAATCCCATATGTTCCTATCTTCAATTTTTTTAGTGGCCACGATTTTTACATTATCTAAGTAGGCGACTGACTCTACAGGATCTGACATGGAGCACATTTTAAAAGGAAGACTGGAGAAACTGGATAGATTTAGGTGGTAGAGGAGACTGAGAGGGAAGGGAGGGTTGGAGCAGTGAAGGTTAGAGGGGCAACAGAAGACAAGGGAGGGTGCTTAAGACAAAATTCTCTTCTCCCAGTTTGCTCCCGCTTTGACTCCTCAATTATCCTTACTTCAGCTCTATTCCAGATCTGGGTGAAAGGGGAGTGAATAGACAATCAATCGCGTATGTCACACTTCAAAGCTGAAGAACCATCAAGACTCAAGAGAAAATCTCATAAAATCTTCCCAGCGTAGTAGGTTTAGTGGATTTCTTACAGAGGATAGAAAAACTATTTGCTTCAGAAGTCCTTCCAAAGAACCTGATTTAGAAGAGGGATATCAAACAATGGCAAGGACACTGATAGCTCAGAGGAAAATATTTTGCTTTTTTCCACCAGCTGAGATGAGGGCAGCAAATGGAGAAATCTAACACGACCGAAGGAATATTTCTCTTCTGAGTGCTTAGAAAAGGGGAACAGAGTAGAGACTAGGAACAGTATCCTAAAAGTTTGGGTACACTTCCTGTTGAGTTTCGTGATTATTTGCACGGAAATAATTAGTGAAGGTTATTTTAAATACACCGATGTATTAAATGTAAGTGAAGAAAACAGTGTTGTGATTCATATTATTTAAAGTTAACTGAAGTAGTAGTGGTTTTAGATAATATGTCTAGCTTTATAAAACACAGGGAAAAATCACAATGGTAAAAATCTGAAAAAAAAAGCAAATGTTTTTTGCGATGAGACTAGCTATTCATTTTCACAAAAGTTTCAAGAAACAGTCACTGAGATTGTATGGTAAAGGATTTAAAGTTATATTAGGAGGAAAGGAACGTGGTTTTTGAACTTAGGTATCTCCCCTTATGCAGGTGAAAGTAGTTGCATCCTCAAAATAAAAATATGTGATGGTAACATGTTTCTTTATAGAAGTTTACGAGTTCTAAGGTCGTGATCCTGATTTTCATTCTGGGAGTGACAGGATAATAGAAATTCTTGTTGCAGTAAATGTATACTGAAACATTGTGCATGTAAGCTATTATGTTCTTCTTCAGCCAAAATTAATTATTCTTAATTAAAATGGATTTAATGTTAAAAAAATTAATTTCTCAACAAAAAATGCAAATGAAAAGATTCTTCAATGTTTCTCATCTCCATATCTCAAAGTACTTTCTAAGTTTCTTATTTGGCTTCCCAGCACTTCTAGCTGTAATGTTAGTCTGCAGTAAGTTGTGACAGAGGGGACCACGACTTGTTCTTGGCATGCTGTGGACCAAGGAAAAGCCAGGAGTAAGATTCAAAGCTTCGTATTTCTTATCTTCCACTTTTAAATGGCCGTCTCTTTTTTTTCTGTTATCCCTACACATAAAGCTGGCGTTCATGTGTCTCTTACAAGTGATATGAAAGCGAGAGAAAAAGAACAAAAGGAGGAAAGAAAAATAGGTAAGCAAGCCTACATAGGTTATTTTAACTATTTCGTATTTCTTCTCACGTTTATGACTCTATTTGTAGTCCAAAGAGATATTCACGAGTTATGTTTTATAATCTGAGGGCAATAAAACTATAACACAACAGCAGTTTTTGGTGGCACGATGGCTAACTGGAGATAATTGTAACACCTCCTAGAATATCTCTGATTACTTATAGTACAATGGATGACTGATACACGCAGTAACAGCAGCATGACAGACCGCTGCTTTTAATTAAAGAAGCGTATTTAATGAGACAAAATCCGCATCGCTTTTAAGAAACGGGGCTTGGGAAGAAGAGACTTGCAGTCCAGCAGGACACCTTCTAGTTCAGACTGGGGGGAATTTTCCTGCAACCCCTTTCCGTGCCACGGAGCCCTGCTGTCACGGAGATGTTCACGGCAATCTGGCAGCACAAAGCCCGGGGTGATCCCAGCTCCCAGGACAGCCATGCTGCCAGGAAAAGAAAGAATGGCCGTAAGATGCAGAAATTCCCTGTGTACTCAGGGAAGTTTCCGTATTCCATGAAGTGTAAGTGTTCCTTCTGGATCTTGGTTTCAGATGTGCTCCCATGCCACTTCCCAGACAGCATTGCTCCTAACTCTGGCCTCTGGGAAACAAATGCCCATTTACCTTGGCGTTGTTTTTAACACAAGCCAAAGGAAAGCAAAATGCACATTCAGGTGTTTGTTTACAACATGCAAATTGGGAAACAGCAAATGCGCAAATGTCTACGCACAATGACGAAAGAAGATCACACTTTACAAAAATTATCGTAGGATCAGGTATCTCTTGCTGCGGTATTTGTCCAAACTGCTGAGTTCCCCACTCACACTCTCAAAGTTCCAGTACGTTTCCCATTTCTGGTTACGTTTCTTGGAAGAGATTAGCTAAAGTAGCCAACTCTTCCATAGACTCCTTTTTGCTTTCCTTCCAACCTGAGGCAAGTTCATGTCGTCTCCTCAAATCTTATTCCTTCTGGGCATCTAGAGGTAGTTCTGGCACTCTCCGCTCCTAACCGCTGATAATCATCTCTCTGGAGATGTAAGTGTGGAAGACTAGCTGCCATTTCCTGACCTCAGCTATTAATGATTCCTTGCTATTAATCATTCCTGGACTATTAATGATTCCTCGACTCTGTGAACAGCAAAATTTCCTTCTGTATGCATTTCAGTATGAAGTATCTCTGTTCACTGAGCCATAGTTCACGTAAACTTGTAAACTAAGTGGATACAAAATACAGAATATAAATATATAAACAGAATGAATTTTATGAATGAAGTTTGTCACTGACTTATGACAAGGCAACTTTGGGCTGAAAATCCAACTGCGCTGAAAAATACCCAAAACCTACTTTTAAGGCGTACTTCAACAGTCACTGTAAATACACAGATCTTTTTATAAGCTTCTGTCATCTGGGTAGATTTTAATATTAGGGACAGAATTTTGCCCTTATTTTGAATTTCAGCTATAGTACCACCCATACTCTCTAAAATATATCCCAAATTATTAATTTATTTCACTATTGATTTGCCCCTAGTAAGTGAAATTGAGGAAAAAGAGAAGAGCACCACAATCGGATTTGCGCAGATCAATACAGGTCAGATTACACTGCAAACTGTCCTGAGAAATTTCTCAAACGCATTGAAAGGCTTCTTATCAAGTACCATAGAAGATCTTCTGAATGGAAACCTGACCATAAGATCGCTGATAAGGAACTGAAAAACAAGACAGCTCGAGCACGCTTCTTAAAGGTTATTTAAGAAGAATTATTAAATTCTTCGATTTTCATTTTTTTCCCTTCAACTTCTATATGATCCTCTATCAGAATGTTCTACATTCTAGATTCATAAAGATCTTTTCTCTAGTATTCACTGGCACAAATCCAGAAAGATAATGTCTTTTAAATTACTGCATTGCTGCTATACAAGATATAGCACACAGAAATATTTTACCTGTCTGTAAGCAGTCAGAATCTGTTGCCGAAGAGACGCTGAACACCCTCTCATAATGCTACATACGGTATACAATTAAAATACCAATTCATGTGAGAACGACAACATTAATCTAATTGTGCTAAGTAATACAAATGGTGAAAAGTTTTTTTAGACACTAATAAATGTGTGTACTTCACCTAATATAATTAATTGCAAAGCTAAACCGGGTAGGCATAAAATCCTTAGAAAATGATTTGGCTATTTTACTTTTAATGCCACAGTACTGCATTTCAAGCTTTAAATACAATTGCAGAGTCGTTCTCCATAGTGTATCTTAAACGAAATAACTTTTGTGTTTAGTATGACTTGAGCCTAACAGACTGTATAAATAAGTATGTTTTCACAACCTACTTTGCAAGTGAAAGACTCCTCGGTGTGCCAAGACAGTACAGAAACGCAAATAACTAAAGCAGTGATGAAGTGAGAAGCCAGAAGGAAACGACCCGTTCTCTAATGCTTTTTACCTGCTGCAGATGTCAATGTTCTCATCAGCAGGCTCAGACGCCTGACTGGAGGCAAGCGAGGGGCCCTGAATCGATACCGTGCCATATACTTTACAAAGAGATTGCAATTACTGACTTGGAAAGCACTCTCGCAAAATTTCAATATTAGGTCAATATACTAAATGCCTCTATTTTGATCCACGTCGTGTTAGCTCAAATGAAGAAATAAGTTTTAAGCTGCTTCTTCAGACAAGTTACTAAGTATATGCAGAGATTATTATAATAAAAGCATGTACAAATGCAAGAAGTACACCAGCGCACACCAAAAACAGTCTTTTATAACAAATGTAAAAAAAATAAAAACCTTTTCAGTGAAGCAAATGCTATTTTTAAGTTACATTTTCACACATCTTTGTTATGCCTAGGTGCACTTTTTTACAATTTCATTTATTTTTGACTAGTGAGGGCAGGTTGTACATATACACCGAGACTTTTCAAAATTACACTATACATATTCCCCGGAGGTGTCCAAGGCCGGGTTGGACGGGGCTGGGAGCAACCTGGGCTGGGGGGAGGTGGCCCTGCCCGGGGCAGGGGGGTGGAACCAGACGACATTTAAGGTCCCTTCCAACCCAAACCATTCCGTGATTCTATGATATTACATATATAAAAGGATATATATATAAAAACATGCATATAGTATGTAGACATATAGAAATATGAATTACACTTAAATTGGCATAGACTTAAATATTCTGTACATCATTAAGAGCAATTTCTCTCTCTTTTTAACAGGCTTTTTTTGCCTTAGCACTAACAGAGAAGGCTGTTTCAATACAAGGGGAGTACAGGATTCAGTTTTTTTTTTAGTATGGAATTCAGGCAGTTTCCAAAGCTGAACACCAAGCAGACCCTCAGCCAGATCGCCCCGTGTCACAGCCCTCGTCCCCGGCGCCCTGCCAGCTTCACCAGCTGAGAATACGCCATGAACTTACTTTTTTTTGTTGTGTTTTCTCTGAATAAAAACAAGGTTCAAAACTCTGCCATCTCCTCCTAAACTATCCCGAATGAACAGTGCCACCCGCCGAAGCTCCAACCCAACAAATACTTCAATGTAAACGTAAGCTTTGAATGCAGTTACACCAAGCGCTTTACTGATACAGGCCACAACCGTGATTACCATTTCCAGAAGAACTTTCACGTTCACAAGAAGCTTCCCACGATAGCTGCCTCACCGACTAGTAGAGAAAAAAGAAAATCCAACCTGTTTCCTATTATGTGATTCCTTCCTGAGCAAACCCAGCGTCGGTACCTGCCACTCACACACGGCTATGTTGCTAATACGCAACTTCAGCTGTCGTAAAACATTCAGATATCGGATACATAAGAAAAAAAATATACGTTGCCATTACAGCAAGGTTATCTGAGTAGCAATTAACAGACATTTGCATACAGTGTCAGTCTCTAACACACTTTTGAAAAGCCTTCTGTGTCTATTAATCTCATTTTTAAATAAATTAGGAGGAAGCTGAGTTGGGGCAAGAATAGATCTATTTCCCAGTTTAATCAAATTCTTTGGCCATTCACACACACCTGTATTAATTTGTGGTTGGTTTTGGTCATTTTGAAGGAACAGATGGACGTTTATGAAGATGAAGAAGCAACGCCCTTCGCCTCCTTTCAGCATGCCGCCAGGTGAAGCCTGCACGTGCTGAAAATGAGACTTCTGTCACCGCCTCCCTGCTGACGCGCACTGAATCTTAGCTGTTTATGCAGCAAAAGTTGTCCCGTGGAAATTACTCAAGAGGAAAGTTTGGGTTTGATGAGCATATGATGGATAAATGTACAGAAGATAGCTTCCCTTGTTTGTAGCCACAAAACTGAGTGCAAATTGAAACCTAACTATTTGCATCTCTAAAAAGTCACCAAGAAAACATCAGATACCCAACATCTTCCTGCAGATGTATTTCAATTCTTCACAGAAAGCTCAGAACTGTGTTTAAAAAAACTCTACAAAGAGCGTTCGGGAAGAATAAATATAGACTAAGCATTTGAAATGTCTTGCTAAATTGATTTCTCTCACTCAATCTTTAGAACTCATAAAAAATACAAAATACCATCATGAAGTCTATTCATGTTATTGGAGTTTGGGAAATGCATAGATAAACATGGGGTTTTGACAGGGCAACAACCATTGCTCTAGTGAAACTTCATATACAGAAATTAATTTAGCTTGTTTGCTGTGTGAGTATATATGGACCCACCAGGACAATGCTGGTGTGAAAGAGCAGAAAACTGCAGTGTCAATCAAAGAAACAGCAGAAAAGATTTCAGGCTTTGAAATGCAAAAGGTCTTAACTGCGGGAATTATTGTGAAATTTCTCAGCACAAGTAAGACCAGAGCAACAAAAAGGCTCATGGGTACAACTGTTGTGTTGAGCTTCTGAGGAATTGCTGATTCAGGAATTCAGCATTGGCTTGTTATTTGTGCCCTGAAATTCTCTCGAAAAAATGTTTTGCACGCTGCAGAATTAAAAAGTTGATTAACAAAAATGCAATAGGTAAACTGCAGAAAAGCTGTACTTTTCAACAACGCGATATCCATGAAACAATGAGAAAAAAACCCAAACAACTGTCTACACATTGCTAGGCGAGAGCAGACCTCTGGAATTTTACACATCAGTGTAAACCCAATTAGTTTATAATAGCATGAAGCCTCCTACTTCCAGCAGCAGTACTGTGAACTCTATGAACAAAAGGCAACATTTTAACCAGTGAAGTGGTAACTTACAAGAAGATATGAGTTCTATTTGTGAGATACAGAATAAAAGGATAAAAATAATAAACAATGGATGGATGAATGGGTGGAGATAGTCATGTAAAAAGATTATCTCAATCATAAATTTTCTCTAAAAAGTTTAGCTGTCGTACATTACTGCCAGAAATTTTACAGTAGTTCTTCTCTAAAAGTATAAGATGAAGATCATAAAAATAACTTTGGTTTTCCCTGAAACTCTATGCTGGCCCTCTAACTTGTCAAAGAGTTACAGATCCCATTCTCGTGCCAGGCAAAACGATGACTTAAAAACAAAAAATGTTTTTTATAAAAGTGCATGTCACATGTTCACATGCATTCCTGTCCATTTTTGTGCTGTATTTGCACCAACGTTCAGTGTTTGCAGCATCATTAGAAAAAAAATGCTGAGAACTATTACGTTTAAGCAACAATTAATTTCTCCTCCACCCAAAAGTCCCCTCGACAAACCCAAACCCTAAAAATGTCTGTAATCAACATGAGACACTTCAAATAAGCAAATATGAGTAAATCAAATTTCCAACAATAAAAAAGCACAAATAATTTTACAAATGTGTATTCGTAAAAACAATCTCACTGAGAGCATTCCTGAAACCAAACAAACCATTATTCACTGAGAAATATTTGCCCAAAGTTAATGAGGTAATTTTTTGCATTTTGACTTTGTAGTTCCGTGACTCGCTGCGATGTCTAAATTGACGGTGGAGAAAAATCAGCAGCCGGTTTATATTTCCGACTGTCCTGTAGCCTGTGATGTTGCATTGCACACAGCATTCTGAAAAGCAGAATGCAACAGACCTACCTAAAAGAAGGTGTCAAACTCCATGAGAACATCTGCCTCCTGTACCTGTTTGGTCAGCGCATGTGCCCCAAGACCATTATTGAAAATCAAAGTACATTTTTTTGGTCTTGACAATTGTCAACTGTATGTTGAGTCAATGGCCTGGAAATGCTAAATAATTACGCTGCTCAGCGAGGACTTGCAGGAAAGGTTGAATTTAGAATAGAATAGCATGTTAAACGTAAGAATTGGACACGATCCTCTTTTGTTGTTCTGGCAACTTGTAACGTTAATTTCATACTTTCTTAAATAGTTACCACTCGGCGAGGGCTGAAATTACTGGAAAGAAAGCGGTATGTTTAAGAAAATACAAACCACAAAAACAAAATGAGAAGACAAAGCCCTCAGTGCGCATCAATCATCTAAAATGCTACTGAACGAAAGCACCTGTATCTCCATACTTCCTCAGCCAAGAAAGAAATGTTCTGTAAACTTGAAATATTCACATGCTTCTGAGCATGAGCTCTGCAGTATTTGCATCTAGTTTTACAGCGTGCATAGTGTCACAGAAGAAGCACACAGATTTTTAAGCATATTGCTACTGTACACAAACAGTTCTGTAGGGAAAGACAAAAAATGAGTTGTACGTTTTCACATGAGACAGTAAGATAATTTATTGAACTGCTCACAACGAGGAAAAAGGAATCAAAAGAAATTTAGGAATCTGAGAGATGACTTCATGAGAGTATTAATAGGTGACATGACGGATATTGACAAGATATAATTATCAGCCTTGATAATAAAGTTTAACATACTGACAAAAACTGGTGATTCATATTTCAATCCAAAACTAATGGATCTGATAAAGCATCTGATATTGTCTTTATAGAGTGGAATGGATATGAGGATGATAGGAATCATCGTGATGTGTTTAATGCATTTGAAATTTGATTAACAGAGACACTAAAATAGCTTATACGCAATCAAGACAGATTCTAACTCTGCTCACAAACAGAACGTTTCTGGACATAGATCATCTAAACACAATTATCGGTTTCTTATATGCTGTCAATGTGTACTTGCTTCCAATTTTTTTATAACAAGTAATTTTTTCAAGCTGTAAAATGCATCACATTATTCCAGTGATGATTTGAAATCTTTCTTGAACATTTTAGTTGTCTCTTTGAGTTTTCCATCACCCCTTTCCAGTTACGGAACATCCTCAGTTACCCACTGCGGTATGAATCTCCGTGGGACAATGCCGTTGCCATGGTTCCTGCGCCAAGGAGGGAGTCTGCCCCTCACTCCACTCTTCAGGCAAAGGGCAGAGGTTTCTGCATCTCTCTTCTACACCCCGACAAAATTATACTAAGATCCCACTCTGTTATATACAGAAATGCACAAGTCAATCCTTCTTTACTGTTAGAAACGTCCAACTAATGCTGGATGTGGCCACCTCAGCAACGTATTTGAAGACAAAGTGTGCAAGACAAACGGCGACTGAAGCTATAAAACTAGAAAAGGTGATGGCAGAGGAAAGGTTTGAAGAAACAGTTTGACATGCATTTTGGAAAAAAGCATTTCAAGCATAGGGAGAGTCTGTGCTCTCCACAAACACTAAACCATTATTCTTCTTCAAAGACTTAAATGCAGTTTCAGAAAAACTTGCGGACTCAGAGAATAAGAGCAGAGACATCAGGAGTGGGTCGTAGAGCTTCGAAGGTTAAGTATAAGATCAGAAATAAAAGCAAAAAGTGAATTTATGGGCAGAATTTCAAACTAGAAAAAGCATTTTCCAACTCAAATCAGCATGCCGGGTGACAGACTCAAAGTACAAATGTACTTTCAACCCATAAACTGCATCATTTTAATTCCAGTAACATAAAGACATTTCAACTACTTTAAAAAGCAGGTAGATTAAGAATCATAATTTGAATTTCAGCAACACAAAAGGTGTTTCTTCAGCAAAATGTGTGCATCTGTTCCCTGCCTTAGTTTCCAGCCTAGCTCTCATCACCTGTAGAAACAATATAACTGCATAGACAATACAATTATTTAGATGAATTTGAGTTCTGTAATCATATTTAGCTATATAGTACTATTGTTTTTGCTAAATATGAAAGAAATATCATATCCTATGCAAAAATGTATCCAAGTTTGTCAGAAACATGTTTTCCTGCATCATTTTCAATTGCCGGTAGCACTATGACACCAATTACGTATTACTTAGATCATTACTTTTAGAATAGTCTTTCATGTTGACATGTAGTTTTATTTCTCAAGATACAACATTAAGCGTCACAAGCTTTTCTGTTGATCCTCCAAGGATATCGTTGCAACACAAACGTACTTATTCTGGAATCGAATAACGTATTACTGTAAAATTGGTTTGAACATTCTCTTGGACTCCAGATAACAGTCAAAGCAGATTTTTCTGAACCTGTTGTATTTCTTAGTGGGCAGCAAAAATAGATTACTTTCAACAACTTCAAAATCTTCTTGAGCAAGTTAGGAAAATTATCATTTTTAGTGGTACAAGCGCTCTCTTTACAAGCTTCCTCAATGAAAGAGAATTTAGTAAAAAGCAGTTGCACTCCTGTATGTTAAAAATGTTATATTCCTGTGTGTCATCTTTTAGAGATGATGGGAACACTGAACTTATTTACCAAATACTTGTGCTAGAAGCCCTGTGGGAGTTACAAGTTCTTCATTTTAGTATGCATCATTTCTCACAGAGTAACATCAAGGCTGAAATAAACTGTTGGAACAAAATTCATTTTCTTAAAATCATGAATACAGTCTCCGAGTTTAAAACAGTCTTCCTTCTTTCCTTCGTTACGAATTTCTAGCTGCTCCCGGGGTAGGCACTTGCTCACCTGTGTCTGAGAGGCTGATCGGGAGGCCGATCCAGCCAAGAAAATTTCTCTGCTCTTGTTTAAACATAATTTTCAGCCTAATCAGATAATTAACCAATTGACCCCATGGATACAAGCTGCCATTTTAATAGAAACAACAAACCAAGAGCACAGAAGTATGAATCCAGGAGGTCAAAAAAGAAAATTAGATCAGTGCTTTAAGAAGCCGGGGATTTTTGAGACTGCAATTAGAAGGCGGCCAGATCCAGAAATGCCTCAAAGCTGATCTCTGCCTCACGCAGATGAAAAATCAATACATTAGGATAAGCACGGATACCGAATAGGAGTAAAGGAAGGAAGAGAAAGGCAGCTGAAAGCAGTGATCTTGAGAAACCCGGCTTGGCAGTAGCCCCAAAAGAGGCGCTGATGACCTGGGGATAAATCAGGATAAATCAGGTCAAGATGTAGAAAGGGAAGGAAGGGCACCGGGGAAGTGGAGAGAGGACTCCAGAACAACGGGGCTTGAAGGACATCAAGCTGTGTAATCACTGGAAATGGCAACTGTGATAGGGGGTGTGGGAAGTTTGAGGGACTCCTCTTTTCCCATCCAGCACCTACTTTTGTTTGGTCGTATCTAGTCTAGTCCCTCCCAGTTCTCACAAACCCGCATTGCTTCGGCTTCCCAGTCTGTATGTCCCTACCACCAGGCTTCTGCATGTCTCCAGACTGCAAAGGGGCAGAGCTTGGCTGGGAAATTGGACTGAATGACCTGGGGGGAAGGACAATCCAATCCTGCCACCGGAGGTGCACAGGAAACAGTGACCGCCTTTCTCAAAGGAAGCAGAGATCTGTGTAAGTAGAAGACGGGTCCCTGGACTAGCTAGTTCCTTCTCCCCTCCCTAGGCAGCTGCCTATTTTTTCTGTAATAATGGCATATTGAGTTTTCTATCTGCCCCTTTCAATGGTAAAAATAAAATTCCATCAAATAAGACACCTATTCCCACCAAATTCAAAGTGCTTGCAATATTACAACTTAACTAGTATTTGAATTCAGGGATACAGCAGATGTTTCATCTTCTTCTTTGTTCTTAAAGGTTCATAACCTACCATTGCAAAAGTAGGTATTACAGTAAGGTCTCATTCTCATTCATTAATTCTTCTCCAAAGTATCCTAATAAAATATACACCGGATCTGTATTTAGAGCCACAGGAAAGACCTACAAGCCAAATGGATCTGTAATAACATCAGTAGGTTGCTGTGAGGTATCTATATGATTTGCAATGATTTTAAGGTTATCCAATGTTAAACATAATATTTATTTGCGATAAATACTAATAAAACTTCTTATTACTGCTGGGTTGTTTAAATAAAGATGACTTGTCATCTTGTTCATCAGAGCAAAGACCTGCCAGGAGTTTTAGAGGATATATTCAACTAGTAACCAGGATTGCACTTTGTTCATAAAACCGCAAAAGGATTAACATGGTGTTAACTATACAATAATAATGGCCAGGTGTCAGCTTCCATTTACAATGACCTTTTGATCATCTCCCTGAGTCTTTGCCTTTTATTACATCTGCACGCTCCTAGCATTTCTCACAACTCTTAAAAAGAGGTATTCATTTCGCTTCTGTTAGAAGGGCCACATTTCAAGTTCGCTGTTATCAAGTATGCCATTTTCCCACTACAGCAGGCCAGGAGTGGGTTTATGGTATATATCAAATATGATATTTTTTTTATCTTTCAGCTCTCCGTCATTTAAGAGCTTGGTCTCTCTACTGAGCTGTGGGCCCGGTGACTCTGTTTTTTCACACACAAAGATAAAAAGTATGATTCATGTTCACTGGTCACTAGGACTCAGAACAAAGAGAAGGTTTTCTGTGGGGACTAGAGATTTCCCCATGATCAAATTACTGGAAATAAAGTGAGCCGTCTCTTCACAAGTTAGCAGGGACCTCAACACTGTTCCTTAGCGTTCTCTGATGACACTCCCTCTCTCTCTTCTTACGAGTAACTTGGCCTTTGCCTTCACTATGACTTGATCGTAGGACTTGAAATCATCTAGCCAGAGGACCTCATAACACGGCTGGAAAATCAGATTATCCATTTTAACACATTTGTAAGAACTTAGTAAAAGAGACTGAGACTTACAAAAACAGCCATTGGCTAAAACAACTACGAACGTTGCTCTCAATATAGTAGAGCATTTATACTTCTCATTCCTGCATTTAAAATGTCTTTAGGCTTCATATTTAATATTTCACATTAGTCGGTTTAGAACCACCTGTGGAAAAACATTCCTTAGTCAAACATACTCTGTTTTGTTCTTAAGCCAGACTGTCAATCGTGCACTGGTTCGTATACAACTCACTACTGAGCACTTATTAATTACAATAAAAACTGAGCCACATCTTCAGTATTTAAAAGCCATGATGATTCCAATGAAAGTATGATGATTTATACCAGATAATGGCAAAGCATTTCACACATAACACACCAAAGATAAAAAACGCAAAAAAGTTGGAAAAACGGTTTGGATGAACACAGACTTGGTGAATCTTGGCAAATCTGAAACATTTTTATGCCATCTACTCTGCTATCGCAATTTGCTACTCTACTCTCGAATATGTATGGGTAAAACAGATGCACCAACACACTAGTTGTCTCAGCCATAATCTACAAGGATCTTTAAATGAAATTTATGTTCCTAAATATATGAGCACCGTCTTCAGCTATATAAGCCCAGCTGAGCACCAGCTAGGGCTCAGGAGCGCAAGCTTTTGATAAGGGGACGCCAAACCTTGGAGGACAAACAGAGTAGACAATTGCAAAAGAAAAATCTGAAACTACTCCAGTAGAACACTCTCTCAGAGCATACTAAATATGAGTATAAAGATGCATGTCTGAGTTCTTTCTTCCCCTTATATACTTTCGTTATCTTCCGTAACTGCTGCCACAGAGGGAGGGTACTAGTTCATCTTTTTACCTACTAAAGCTGTAAAACTGTGCACCAGGCTTACATGCCAGGCTGATCCGCCTCGGAAATAGCCTCTTGTTAATTGTTTCTTTGTAGTAGTGGAGGACTTATCTGTAATAACAGCTGGAATCTTCTGTTAGATCTGCCCTCAGCCATTTCCACCACTAAAACTGACGTTTTAGAGAACATCGGTTATGTTCCATATGTTATTAAAGGTTTAGGATCATAAGATTATTTCTGTCCATCCACAGGCTCTAAGAATGAGAAGCATCTTTGCACAGAGTGACTTGAATGAAAAAAAGGAAACTAGCTAACGCCTATGCTTTACCTATGTCTGTGAAACAAAATGTTGAAGTGTTCTGTGATTATTTCATTTCTAGATACAAAACTGAGAAGGAAAAGACATTCTATTAAAATAATGTAACTGAGTGCTGTATTACTATTTACGTAGACCGTAACTGCAACCATATACCCAAAAGAATGCTGCGGTTCCCCAGAATTTTGATCATGAAAATTTGTGTAGACGAAATACATTATCTCAACTTTGTTGAGATAAAACTGAAAGATATTTCTATACAATCCATCAAAGCACTATCTGAGTGAAACTCCAAAAGTACGTCATTTCATACTTATTTTCTTACATCCTCTTTGCCAGCCGCATTATCTGAGCCAGAGATACATCTATCTTCAAAAAAACAGATGCTTTCAAATGGCTGTTGCTTTTTAAGTACAAAGAACTTGGCTGTTGTAGGCTGTATGCATCTTCAACTCAGCTTGGTCCTGATGAGGCATTTGCACCATCTTCAGCGAGCAGAGCCTTTGCCCACAGTAATGAGACTCTGAGAAAGCAGATGGCGCTCAAGAAAATAGAAGGGAAAGGAAGGGAAGACTCTAAAGGAAAACTCTAAGGGAAAACTCTAACTGTTGACCTAGACAAGTTTCTTACTTGGTTGAGAGCTGAGTTTTATCTCAGAGTATGTAGGCAAATATATTGACAGAAGCAGAAGCTCAGGGAGGAGAGAACCAGAAACTTCTCTGCCTGTCCTCTTTCACAGACAAAAGAATTCTTAAGTTACTGAGTTTGATCTTTCCTTAAGGTTATCCAAACATCTGCTCTCACTGTAACAAAAGAACAACTTGAGCATCATGTCTCTGTTCTCCAGGTTTTGATTTCCATTTATTCTACTGGGGGGAGTGAGGTGGGGGGAAAAAAAAGGGTTCTGATTTTTGCAATTTTACTTGATACTGGAGGGCTTGGGTCTATTTTCCTTGAGTAGCACCTGCCTGCACCTTCTGTTTCTCTTCCAGCAGCATAAGCTGTACATATGCTGGAATACCAGCAAAATTCTTATTCTGGAAAACCAGAGTAAGAATCTTAGGTTTTTATTCCCCAACAATAGGGGAAAATCTGCAGTTCTGGAGTGAGCGGCTATTATTTGACAAAACTCTATTTTCTAGGACAAGACAGAAGACCCATGATAAAAATCTGTCCGTAACTTATCAATCCTGGCAGCAGTTCTGCAACATTTATACAATAATAGCAACATTTAAAGACTGAATATGGCCTCTATTTCTTCCAAATTAGAACTTTCCTGGTTTTATTTAAATATAAATTTATATCTGCAATCACAGCCATTTCCAAATTAATCCACAGTATTCATTTTACTATCCTTAAATATATAAACTTTTTTTTTTCAAGTTACACTGTCATGCCTAGACAGTGAAGTTCATCTTTGTGATCACTATTGTTTCTAATTCTTTCCTATTCCTTTCGGTATAAGAAAGTGAATAATGACATCTCTTGTTTTGAATTTCTTGTTAAAAACTGGTTTACGAACATTTGTTCAGCCTAACTCCCTAATATATTTAAAACACAGAATTAAAAAAAAAATGTGTTCAGTGCAACAGGTCTTTAAGTTTACTGGAACCATGCTGAAACAGGTATGTGTTAAAATCCCTTCCTACTCCCAACTAATTACAATCCATGCCATAAAAACGTGATGCACAATTTAAGGTTCAATTTGTTTCCTGTAGCGTGTTCTGTATCAGAATTCTGTTAAGTCTTATTTTCTATTTATGATGAGTGAAATTTGTTCTATGCAACCAGCATGTTTAATGCAAATATTACTATTATAAAGTACATAGTTATATGGCTAATTTTAAAGAGAAACATACAGAAATTTAAGCATGCTTGTTACAGGAAAAGATACACTGTAAGCTGCACCAATAGCATTAGTATAATTGATAAGAAAGTCCCATCACTTATCTTTTGACATATGTAAGCTATATGAAGAAAATCAATAATTCTCCTTTTCCACATTCTTCCTTATTTAATATCCAGCCTGACCTAATTACCTAATACAATAAGTGTTCTAACGTCACCTTCAGCAATGGTGTAAACCTATAATAATTTCACTTATTTCAGTGGATTCACTCCAAAGATGTCATTTTTTTATTATGAAAGCAAAATCTGAACAATTTTCGCTGTAGCTGTGTTAACACACTCAGCTCAGGCTGACGTTCACACTAAATACTACTCTTTTAATATCTGTTTTTATAGCTCCAAGAAAAGCAAACAAGCAATAACATCGCAAACCCTCCTCTAATTAAACAAGCAGTCGTAAGCGTAGGACTTTTTGAGCCCCCATTAGCTGAGGCTTCTGCTTCTTTCAAGTGTTCTCCACTCATGTATTCTCTTTTAACATCCAATAATAATATGGATGTCGGGAGAAATTCAGAGGGGAGCAAGGAGAACAAATGCAAGTAGGAAACACTTAGATATGACGGAGAATTAATTTCAGTTACAGGAAGAAAAGGAGTATATTTCACTGGTAGAGATAGATTGTCAGCAGGAAAAAAAAATCATCAAACTGAGCTCTGAGTAATTTTGTGAATCTGAATTTCGAGTCTCCTCAGAGTTGTGGATATGTATACTCCACTGTAGAGTCTACTCCTCTCAAAAAAACTTAAATCAAAATGAAGTCTAACAAGCAACAAACCACAGGAATAGCTGACAGCCCTAGATGATTAAAAATACTATCTTAAACACACTGACATTTACTTGCTTTAGATCGGGGACCATTACTGATGTATGAGTATCTCCACAAACATGCAGTAATGGAAACCTAAGGTGACAGTAAATCTGTTTAGCTAAGCACAAATTCACATACAATCTGTCAGGGCTGGATGCAAACTGGTTGCATTCATCTACTGTAAGTTTACATGAGAAGTACATCCTTAGCCTGAAGGTTTTCCTACTGCGGCTGTATCCAGGCCGGAGTTACGAACATTGGCGGTATTATCGCAAGACGTGTAGACAGGAGAATTTATGCTTCCACTGGCTCTGAGCAGTTTCCCTCTGCTTCATTTTCTAAGCTTAACTAAGAAATAACAGCAATGATATCTTAGACACAGAACTTCTACTGCAGCGCTAGGTTTCATAATTGCACATGGAAATAAGCGAGTCCTGTTTGATGTGGCATCTCAGCTTTCCTTAATACGCGCATAATTGGATTAGCTGACCTCAGAGTAAATAGCCACAAGACTAACATAATCTTGTATTTCATATATGATTAATATTTCCAAGACATCTATGAAATACATCAACAAAACACTGTAATCTTTTTGGTGGTGTTAAAATATTTTTATTGCACAGAAGAAACTTAAGATCCCATCCGATTCTACGAAAACCTTTTGGCTTGAATAAAAAGTATGTTATCTGTAACCATTCATAATACTGAAGTTAGTGGCAACTGTTTCCACCAAACATAGACTAGCTTCATACAAAAGAATTGTGTACGCTATAGTTTCCTTTTGACAGGTACTCATAAATCCCGTTATTATAAAGTAAACTCAACGTGCAGAATAAATTGCATGTCACTAACTTGTAGATGCCGTTTTAAAAGCACCGTTGTAAATCCATTTAGGCATTCATACCTGCATGGTTTAGAGAGGATCGAATATTTCAATTTTCCACACTGGGAAACCAAAGCAGAGAGCGATTAAGATTAGTGCTTGCTAAAACCGTCGTATTCCCTTTGATATTCGTACAAAATTGCTTCTCATCTTCACCTGTTGTGGCCATTGGCTAAACCAGAATTCAGCTGTTGATCCTCTATCTGAGCTTTCTTTATTCCACAGGTTTGTGCTTCCTTAGGGACAGTGTCGGTCTTTTTTTCCTTTCCAGCAAGAAAATCCCGCCACCCTCCCACGTCACCATCAGAGAATCCAGAAGCGTTTCTGTAAGTACTGGCTGCCGCTCAGCTGATACAATCCCCTTGAAATTGCCGACAGACTACTGAATCAGACCCAGACTGCAGGACTCTGCAAACTGCCCAGCTCACATTTTCTGAGCATCCCCAACAGGCTGAGACCCCTAGGGAACCCACCACTGCGTTCCCGTATCCCTTCCATTCACCATCAGTGAAGATTTTCAGACCCAAACCGTAGTCATTACAGAGGCGCGTGGAACGGGGACAGAGGACATATGACCATCTGTTCTTACTTGTGACTAACGCAAGATTTCACTCTCGCTATCTATATTTACAACGAAGTACAGCAAAGGACTGATTTCTGCTCTGACAGAAGCCTATGGCAATACTTCACGTTGTAAAGAATCTTAGTGTTTGCACTGACGCAAAGTTAATCCACGGGACGGAAGTCTCTAACCGTCACCTGCTGTTTATTTAAATCTGATCTGACAATCTAGGCACGTGCAGTTGACAAAACACTTCACCTTAGCAGGTGCCTAACGCCTCAGCAATAAAAATATGGTAGCATTACAGACTTTTAACACATCACAAATATACATTGCATTGTCAGCTGAAGACTTTAAAGTATCTGGAGATTTAATCTTGAGGTTCATAGCTCTGAAACTATTTCCAGCAAGATTCCACTTGTTCAGGGAAGATTCTGTATGTTTTGGTAACAAACAGCGCAGGCTTTTGTTTGGTATGTGCTACCACATACTGAAGAAAAATAGTTCCCAATTTGCTTTTCTTACTTAGAATGATTTTTAAAGGTTGTATAGTGCCATATGCCATAGGAAATTTCCGTCGAACAGTGTCCTGTGCAGGCCACATAGTTCATTGTTATTCACTCTAAGTTTCTGTGGTCTTTATGTATTTAAATTATGTTTCCAACTTTCTTTATTTTTAATGAATGTCTGACTGTAATAGGGAGAAAGCAATTTGTGATGGAATTATGAAACATCCTTTCATCAATGAAATATAAAGTATGGCAGTTCTCAGATTATTTTACCAGAAAATTGAAGTTGGGCTCTTGCATGTGCTGGTTTCTGTGTACATGCCCATATACCCCAAGTTAAAAGTGACGACACACTTTGATGCAGGACTTTCGTCCTCTGGAAAGGAATTACCTAACGCAAGTGTTACCACTAACCTCTCATATCCGTGGTCTCTTTCTTGTGTGTTACCCAGCTAACTTCGCTTGCACTGTCAGTATACAACAATCAAAAGCGCTAAAAAAATAAGCTGCTAACGTTTTTTTCTTCTGATTTTACTTATTAATCAAATAACAGTCTGCTGAATCCATAGTCACGCAAAATAGGTACTAGAAGACTCCGTTTAAAAATTTACTTTTGCTCAACAAAAGTAAGTAAAGATTTGAACTGGTTTTAGCTTACTTCTAAATGCATTCAACAGAACGAGATATTCTGGATGCACTTGGAAAAGCACTCCATTTCTGTGGAAAAAATATAAAAGAAAAAAATTGTTCTAAACCCCTCAAACTTTCTTAGCTTTCAAAAATAAATGTTAGCATTTTAAATAAAAACTCAGACTGTTCTCAGAAAAGTCTACAGCGTTTTTTAATTTAAGAGCCTTATTCAATAAACTAAAAATCCACATCAATGGCTTCAAATTGAAAAAAAAATTAGTGTGATTATCACAGGAATTATGAAAACTGATGAAACAGATAAGTGTCTGACATTGTTCTAATACACACATACAGTCATATTTTATCTCTGAGCCATACAGCATCTGGCGACGGCTGTCGTGTAGGAACAGAAATGATATCCTACATGTGTCCTCCGTATAAAGATTATGCATATGATAATCTAAAATTCAAGTATAGACGGCAAGGCAGAAAATTATGACAACAGGAACCTTCTCAGTCCGTAAAGTTTGCAGGATAATTCAATGTACAAGAAGGCACAGGTGCGAATGATTCCTTATTCTTGTTATTCAGTACTGGTATAACTTGCTTAACACCAGCTATAATAATGCCTTACAAATACCAAGTCTGGGCTCAATTAAATTAATTTCTTATTTAAAATAGAATGATATTCATAATAGTATTACATTATAAAACTTGGTGTAAATTTCTTTGTAAATATATTATTTTGGTCACATCAAGCTTTAAAGAGGAACATAAGCAAGAGATAAACTGGTTCCAAAACACCCTAATTAGAACCTAAATTTTTATCAAGAGTGGAGGATAAATAACAGACTGTAAAAGTTTTGAAAATGAATCAACGAATAAGGCCCATCCGAAACCACAGACATCATCTGGAAGCTGACTCTTATTAAAAACATGAAGAAAAAAAGGCCTCCAATGGCTAAATTAATAGATTTTTCGAGGCACTATTTTGTTTGTTTGAAACCCTCTTTGTTGGAGCTAAGAAGCTGCTTCTGAAACGTGACATCATTGATGAAGAGTGACTGAAACTGATCAGAAAAAGTAATTATAACAATATTTTTAATAACTGATGTTAAATTATTTGTGATATATACAATTCACTTCTGGTTTCTGATTTAGCCATATTGTAACTTTCCCGTAAGGCCATAAGCCTCCCTGCAAAGTTCTGAAAATACTAAATACCATAATAAATAGGGTATTAACATCGCAAAGGATTAAGTAAAGTTTGCAAGCAGGGAACGATTCTTAACATGTCTTCAATGGGAAACAGCGTAGCGATACAGTGCTATTTACTTGTTTATTTCATATAATTTACAAGCAACTGTTAATAAAATACAAAAAAAAAAAGAACCACGGGAAAAATACAGTGATAGATTAAAATATTAATGGTCAGTCTTATTTCTTTAAATTGGATTTTTGTTTGGTCTCACATAACCATTTTCAATGTTTGAAATTCAAAGAAAAATAAGTATCTTCTAAATAGACTGCCCATTTCTGGGAAAGGTACCTTGGATTTGGTTTATACCACAGCCAGAAATCTAATATCAAAATTGGATAGAGAACAAAATACAAGTTTAAGAAAAGATCTGCAGGGAATAAGTGATAAAATCAGCAGGGAATCACCAGTGCTCCAAACAATAGCCTAAGCAGCGGTTAGTGATCACCAAAATACAAGCAAAGTGATAAAAAGCAGCAGGGAGATGGGAAACAGCAGTGGGAGCCAATGCAAGTTGCCAGGGGGTCCATTGAGAAGCTAATTGAAGCGACAAGCTGAGAGACACGTAAGGTGGATTGCATCAACGTGGGAGAGAAAACAAGCGCTCACTGAAACAACCAAGGAAAAATGGGATGTCACTGAGAAAAAAAACAAGAAACAAAACCAAACCCCACCAAACAGCAGGAGGTTGCCGGCCGTAAGAGTCTACTGCAAAATGACAAAGGGTCAGTGCCCTGAACCCTGGTGAACCTCCAGTGTGAAGCCCTCAAGACCAGGCTTCACGTGGGACTTGCCATCGCTTCTCCTCTCTGGGGTTAATATGGTGGATCCAAGCACTACGGAAATGTATTTTTTTAGCATATACGGCTTCAGTTCTTATTTTGTACTTTGGCACTTTAGTTTGTTTGGTTTCTTGTAAGACATTTTCAGAAGTCTTATAAATAGGGATTAAGTAATTCCCATATTTGCCAGCAGGAGAGACAACAGCATGGCGCCGGGAGACCTGTACTCTTCTGGGAACTGGAAGAAAGACGGGACACGGCTCTGTTTTGTCTGGAAAACAGGCGGGCTACAGTATAAGTAACAACTAAGAACCACAAAGATGTACTAATGATAGTGTGGTACTCTGCGTGCTTTCTTATATTTTTTTCTGGCACGTAATTTGAGCTAATTGAAGTAATCATTTTACTATTGTTTTACCATTGTACTTCAAGGGAAGATAACTGTCCCAAACTTCTTTACATAAAAACTGACAATGAAAACACAAATAAGCCTTCTTTTAAGGTAAATGATAATTTTAAATTATGTCTAAAATGTAGGAATATATCTACATTTTTAGTGAAGCTTTTGTAGGATATCAGACACCTGCTGGGTTCTGGACAAGTCCACATAGACAGTGTATTTTTTTTAATCTTATATGTATGTGCATTCACATAAAGAAATAATTTGCATCACTTATTTCATTTTTCTTTTATCAAGTTTGCATCAAGTTTCAATTGAGCTATGTTTAGCTGTGACTTTTACTAGAATTTGATCATTTCAGAAGCTCACAGTAAATCAGATCTAAACTTTCAGCAAATGTGCATTTCTGTAGGCAGAATCCTATTTGATTTCAACAAAATACCAAAAAAACAAATCACAAGAGTGGCAACAAGTGGCATAATGCTTCTTCCACCGGAACCATGATATACTCATCCGAAAATGTTCATTAAATGAAGCCATTCAAAGCAGCAGCAGTTCTCTGATGGCAGCAATCTTTTATCTATTAGCAAAACGATACCGCTATATCCTTTCCAGCTCGTGTTTCAGTATGTTCCCAACAGAGTTTAGTTTGAACACAGATAACTCGTGTTGTAAGTACTAGAGGAAAAAGAGCAAATACAGAATTTTTGGTGCAAAAGGAGTGAGAATTCTGGAATGCCAACAATTGACGATGGAAACAAAACATGTTGAAAATCTCTTAGAGGAAGAATGTACCAAGGCAAAGACCCTCAGGTATCTCAGTCTAGAAAAGCTTGTAATACACACGTGTCTCCAGAGGATCCTACATTACCACACACATTATTTTGATTTGCATTAAAAAGTTGTATCACGTGAGCCAACATTTTTTTTCAGCCATGAAGTTCACACTCTAACTATGGGATCATAGCAGGATCTTAAAACAACTTCTACAAGAGCTATTAGTTCCCATGGCCAATGATTTTAATCCTGACTTCTAACTATATAATTACACTTTGTCAGCATAAATACAACTCATTGGGAAATATTTGGAAATATGCACTAGAAGTGAAACTGCCAGAAAGCCTTGTAGGAAAGGAAAGAACAAAGAAAGGATACTGAAAGGAAAGGTTTTTAAAGTTCCGATGGAATTTGCGGTCTTAGTTTGACAGAAAGAATGAATGTTTGTGTATTTGTGCGCATGCAATAATTACATTTATTTCTCAGGTCCCAATAACAAACGAAAAAGAAAGAGTTCTTACCCCAGAGAAGCCAATAGGGTATATATTTCAGATGTAGGACTTCCAGACCCTAACCAAATCCCCACTGTGAGTCTGGCACTGGCAGAAGTGTGACATGAGGGTTTTTAGCCTGTGTGGAAGCCTACTGTAGAGCTCTGGGTTCGCAAAGTAATTTTCTACTTTCAGTAGAAAAGTCCACATCTTGAATCTAGTAAAGCCATCAGCCACTGATATGATAAAATAAAGAAAACTAGTAAATTAGATCATATTTTAATTGAAATTCAAATTACTTTGTCATATATCACATTCATTAAAAGCTCGTATTAATTTGAGTGCCCCTTCAACCTATCATATACTGCAAACATATATTTCTCCATAGCAATTTATACAACAAAAGCCATGTATCATTTGAGAATCCATCCAGTGGAGAACAGGAGCACAAGGACCTGGGTGCCAGTGACCAGGCAGACCAGTGAGTTTTGGGCCCCTCACGACAAGAAAGACATCGAGGTGCTGGAGTGTGTCCAGAGAAGGGTAATGGAGCTGGTGAGGGGTCTGGAGCACACGTCTGATGAGGAGCGGCTGAGGGACCTGGGGGTGTTCAGCCTGGAGAAGAGGAGGCCGAGGGGAGACCTTCTCGCTGAAAGGAGGGGGTGGCCGGGGGGGGTCGGTCTCTGCTCCCAAGTAACAAATGATAGGACAAGAGGAAACGGCCTCAAGTTGCGCCAGGGGAGGTTTAGATTGGAGATTAGGAAAAATTTCTTCACCGAAAGGGTTGTCAAGCACTGGCACAGGCTGCCCAGGGCAGTGGTGGAGTCACCGTCCCTGGAGGGATTTAAAAGACGGGTAGATGTGGTGCTGAGGGACATGGGTTAGTGGTAACTTGGCAGTGTTGGGTTAAGGGTTGAACTTGGTGATCTTAAAGGTCTCTTCCAACCAAAACGATTCAATGATTCTATGGGTCTGTGTGTGACACCAAGCACCAGCCCTCGGGGTAGGGCCAGGGGTCAGAGCCTGACGTCCATGGTGCAGCACCTGGAGCACGCACGAGGGTGCAAGGCAAAACCCACGATCTGAAAATACACCAGAGGCCATCATAGCAATTAGGCAGTATATTTGATAAGGTTCCAGTGCCCGGGAACATTCCTTGGAGTTGTTTAATTTACTGGCAAAGACTTAATCGCACATAGGAAATCCGAAAGACGAAGCAGCGGGCAGTGTGAGGAGCCCTGCTGGCGGGTCAGCAACTCCCTCCCTGCTGTCAGAATTCAGCAGCTATACATGGGCACGGTCTCGCTGCCCGTACTTTATGGTCATGTTCTGCTTTGATGGCACTGTATACCCAGCCTGTCTTCACAAAATCACACAGGACGCGTAACATGACTACAGAGACTGTAAGACAATGAAGAATCAGACTCTAAATCCATAATCAGGAAATATTTTAAAAGTACCTTATTTAGGGAATGCAGTAAATCCTTTAGGCAATTTGAGAGTTATGTAGAATATAAAATACAAGGAACAGGTTTCAAGGTAATGAATCCGGCAAAAGGACAAAATGTGTTATTTTGAATGATTGCTACTTGATGAGACTATAATAAAATCTCCCGCTCCATCCTGTTAGACTAAGCAGGAAGGTCAAATATGCGACCGAAATTGGATTGCCATGATGCAGTTCGCAAAAGGATCAGTAGTACCAATTCTGCCTTTAATTTTGTGAAGTTTGGATTATATTTAAGCTGTGCAAAAAAGCAGAAGCTGTTACAACAGATAAAAATGAGAAAAAAGTCTTCAGACCTACATACAACAGGTGGGAATAAACATATAATGCGCTGTATCGGAGACCTGATGCCATAAATTAACATGGAGCAGTTTTATTAAAAAAAATCTTAAGGGAAAAGCTTCTGGTTGCATATTTAAATGTCTGGTTTTATTTAAAGGCCATATTCTGAAAGAATATAAAACAGGTCAGGTCTATATCGTACCACAAGGAAAGAGAAGGGCTTACCTCAACAGTCACACGTGTCCCCGCACTGTGGGTTTGAATGAATGTGAAATGAGAGACAGTGCAGTTTTAAGGGATTGTTGTATTCCCAATATTCTGGCAAGCCCCCTCAGGGCTTTCTAGCTTTGGCTCTGCTTTCCAGGCCCCTGGAGGAGAAGAAACCAGGCTACGCTTAAATGCACACCCATTATGCCCTGAAGGGCCTTCTCCATTATCCTCGTGCCCCTAGTCTGCTAAAATAGTTAAAATAGCCAAAAGAGGGATTGAGTGTAACTAAGAAACAAGTCTAAGATCTGCGTGTACTCAAAGATAAGCAAAAGAGGTTAGTTTCGTTATTGTTAATTAAATAAAAAATCAGTATCGTCTAGATTTGGGTTCACATTTTCACCTCAGGATAAATGTTAGTATTGAGGTAACATGAATGAGTATAGAGACGTTATTTTTTTTCAGAAGCATTTTTTCTTTTTTTTTTGGTAAATGTCACTGAATTTTTTTCTCAAATCAGTAAAAGAATGTGAAAAAAGATTAAAACAAAAATAAAAATAACGTAGCAGCATGAGAAATTCAGCCAGGAATGGAAATTCCAAAGTGGTGGAAACCAAGTAAAAGCCGTAAAATTAATTCTCCCAACACAGGCAAAACCATATGCACGAGTAGACATCCACACATGTGTAGTGGCCATGGAAACAGGTAACAGTCCCTGCAGCAGAGGGAGACACTGGCTTATGACCTGCAGAATCATCATTTCAAACCTGTGGTTGAGTACTGATACAGTTCTCCTGTTTGGGGAATTCATACACAAAATCTCTATCTCCATCAAAGCCACTGTAGATCACACTGAAGATTTTAAAAATTTGTAACCATCTTGACATCTACATTCCAGTTTTGCAGTAAATGCCATAGTCACTATTGTGACAAGATAAAGAAATAGGTTTCATCTCTCTCCGAAAATAGGCTACAAAGCCATCACTTTTCTAATATGCAAAATTGCCTCAAATGCTAAGGGAAAGAAGCATTATGTTCATCTGAGTCATTTAACTGAATATACATAAATAACAGTCTAAATTATATTTTCTTTAATATTTCTTTAAGGCAGAAAAAAAAATCAGATACACATCTTTCACATTAAGAGCATGGTATTTGATGTGCGACCTAATACTGATTTGTCGATCAATTACCGCCCACCCCATTCTTTATGGGATTTCTAGCGTTCAAAAGTTTGTTTACATCAGGGTTCTGGACATAAAATCTAAATATTGTAGTAAGTGTAATTATATGGCCTGAGAATAATACATTTTTTATATTTATTTTGTATTTTTGAATTATTATAATATTATAATAGAAAGGGAAATAATACAAAATAATACAATAATACAAAAAAGAGGGAAGAAGTGAAACACTTCAGCAACAGGAATAATTAAAAAATGGAAACCAAAACATGCCAATGAGACTCATTCTTCTTTTTTTAAGACTAAAGTAATATTTTTCATTTGTCTTATTAATGTGTTCTGTGAAGACTTTACATATATATGCAAGAACTACCTGTCAAAGAGGATTGAACGTTTGTTTTTTTTTTAAATTACTGTAGGCTGATTCTGTTGGGACATCCAGTTGGCAGAATGAGATAAAGACTTCAGGGAAATGGAAAGGAAGAGGTTTCACTGCAGAAACACACACTTCTATTCATTTTCCATATATGGAAACAAACTGGAGAGGTTTGAATTAAATAGAATAACAACACGAGGTGATGATGAATTTAAAGGCTGTATGACAGTCATGCACAGAAAGGGTAAATCAAAGCAATCAATGTCAACAGATCACAGATAGACACTGTAAGGCAGGATAGTGAGGCCAGAGCTCTGTTTTTCCTGAGGAACACCGATCGGTTTCCTGGGGACCATATCCACCCTATTTCCTGCAAAAGTAACCGTTCAAAGATGGAATGGTGCCCCGTGTGCCTGGACTCCGGGCTGAAGCAAATGAGGGCTGAGATTCCTGGGCTGGTGGGCAAATTTGTTTGCACCAACAACCCCAACTGTGCCCCACAATCTTCAGCTCGCCTTCATAACGATGAGGAGCTAAGCCAACTCCTTGGGAAAATTATTGATATCAGAGCAGATGCTCCATCCAAAATCCAGCCCATGTGGTTGCCCAAGAAACCTGACAGACACAATCACAGAGTCACAGACTGGTGGGGGTTGGAAGGGATCTCTGGAGCTCCCCCAGTCCCACCCCCCGCCAGAGCAGGGGCACCTCCAGCAGTGGCACAGGACACGTCCAGGCGGGTTTGGAATGGCTCCAGAGTGGGAGACTCCCCCCCTCTCTGGGCAGCTGTGCCAGTGCTCTGCTGCCCACACGGGAGAGAAGTCCCTCCTCAGGTTGAGACGGAACTTCCTACATTCGAGTTTGTGCCCGTTCCCTCTTGTCCTGTCACTGGGCACCACTGAACAAAGCCTGTTCCCATCCCCCGGCACCCGCCCTTTAAGGATTGATAATTATTGATAAGATCCTCCCTCACTCAGTCTTCTTTTCTCCAGACCAAAAAGCCCCACGTGCCTCAGCCTTTCCTTGTAGGAAAGATGCTCCAATTCCCTCATCATCTGCTGGACCCTCTCCAGCAGTTCCCTGTCCTTCTCGACCCGGGGAGCCCAGAACTGGACACAGCACTCCAGATGCCAAAACACTCCAGATGCCAAAATACTCCACACAGTACTCCGATGCCAAAACAAAGTAAAAATTAACCAAATGGGAAAATTTACCCTGAAACAAAAAGCCACAGTGGTGAATAGGGGATGAGGGAAAAAAAAAAGGAATAATAGAAGAGCAAGAATGTCATTGTACTTTATCTGAAAACTGCCCTAACCTCCTCATGGACTTCTTGAAACAGATGTGCTGTCTTTGTTCTCTGAGCATGCATTAGCCGGGTGACAACTGCATAGGGGCATTGTATTTATGGAAAGTGAAAGCATAAGAGAAAATGTGTCCTATGAGAACTTGCGTTACAGTCTATTTTCAAAGGCTAAAACAATTCACCTTCAAAAATCTGAGATTTCCTTGTGCTTTTATCACTTTTTTTTTTTAAATGCAAATATATTCACCACCCACATATTTATGTTCAAGTTTTAGTAGATGCTTGAAAAACACAGAATGGGGCTACAGAAGTTTGTTTTCAAAGGCAAACCGTCAGAAACTACAAGTGGATGGAACAGCATTAGCTTTAAATGGCATATATGTATCAGCAGGTTTTACAAGGTATGAATGCTTCAGAAGTCTTGAGATAATTACTGGAACAAAGCTTTTTTTTTTAAATTATGATCATTCTAAAATGAGGTTTCTCTGTCTTTTAAACAGCAGGATTTCTCTAATACTGTACATGCCTTTATAATTACTTTACTTCAATGTAATACTTTAATGAAGACCAGTTTAATTAAATTAAATTTCTCCCTAGTGGTAACTCCATCAAAATGCATTCTACCCTCATTACGTTATCCGTAGGAGTCCAACATTATAAGTGCTATAAGAAAAGCTGGTTTTAATGAGAACGGTCATAATGTATTATACTTGAGAGTCAAGTTACAGAAACTTTAAATGCCATATAATGAAGACCTATATATTAAGATGAGAGAGTAGACATTTCACTACTAATTGGTTCTGTTTAATACTGTCCTTTAAATTACGATGTTATTTATTACTTATTTGTGACAGGCATCTACTTCAAATGTTACACTGCACGCAAGCTGCAGTGACTAAACTTTCATAGATAAGTATTTCTCTCTGAATCACTGGTTTATTCTGAAATGACGTTCACCGTCACTTCCTGCAGAGCTGTTTAAAAACAACACATTAGTAACATATTTACAAGGACTCCAGTTTTAAAAAGGCTCTTTTAATGTGCACAGTATACATCCTGGTAACAATAAAGTGGTTTCTCTGTACCGAGACATCCATAGTAGACTTTATAAACTATTCCTTTTCCAGCTGCTAAACTCTGCTTTTAGATAATGAATGTATTGAGCAACCATAAAGGTCGCCAGAAGTTAAATTAGGAGGGATAAACCGCTAAAGTGCTAGATTAAGGCCTCATGCCCCTTGTTTCTCTGTCTCCTGGTTGACACCAGTATCCTAATGCCACAACTTGAAACGTATCAGTCTGATGAGGAATTTTCTCTGGAGTGAACAAAATAAGTCTTTTGCTTAAAATCTAGGAACAGAGTAGAACATACCACAGAGTAGGGACACAGCCTGTCTCACATCCGGCTCCACTCACCTCCTCCAGCCGGCCACGTGTTTCCCTCAACCCAAACCTCACACTGTCACCCCTGTACACCCCGTAAGGTCCATGTTCATAAAAGGAAGGTGGCTGCCAAGCTGCCTTCTTACTCAGATGCGTCTTTGAAGCTCTTAGACGTGTGCAGAGAAGAGGAGATTAACACCTTGGTTGGCTCTCTATGATGCTCACAACCAGAAAAAAACAATATAGAAAGATAACAAATAAAGGGTCCAAAAAACCAAGAGTGTATGACCACGTCTGCACAGCAATAAGCTCTGTCACAATCCGCCTTCTTGATGGCGAACTGCAACATCATGTTGTTGACTGCAACATCTTTGGTGGCGGCAGTACCCACCCACCTCAGGAGAATTTCACCCTTACCGGGTATCCATTTTGGAGCAAACACGCACTTTTCTCACCTCCGTTCCACTTCCGACAGAACTTCCCATGCCACTTGCTGTGGCGGTACTTTCAAATTTAAGCATTTAAGCTATGCATGAAAGAAGACGCACACTGAGCAGAACATAAACCTTGCTTGTTTTGAAACTCCAAATAACTGCTTTTGTACCTCGTGGCCTAGGAAAAGTAGCAAAGACAGGCCAAAGATGTTATGCAAACCGTGTCCTCCGCTAGCTCTGCAGGGCCCCAGCCCTGCCTGTGAGGCTCCTTATCAGCCTGTTACCAGGTCCCGCAGTGGGAACCAGAGCTGAACAGCGGGGGCCTCTTCTTTTCATGTCCTTCTACCATGGCCCTACTGTTGGGTTCAGAAAGCAAAACTCAGTCTGGCTTCTCAGTAGCTCTCCACACAACTGATCACAAGAGACGATCTCCACATTTTCATAAACCTTAGCTGAAGAAAATTACGAGGAAAAAGATTTCTTCAGTCACCTCTATTATTTGAAGAGCTGGAATTCATAGTAAGAAGAGCAGGCAGCGCAAGACTTAGGCAGCAAGTGTTCCTTTCCTTATCTTTCGATGAAACTGGCTACAGAATCTCTAAACGCCATTGGTAGGTAACACGGGTGTTTCCTCAGTGACTCACTCTCTCTTCTCAGGAGATGTAACCACCGCTGCTATCAAGGTATTACAAGAACCCAAAGAACTTCTTCTGAATATCAAAGTGCACCGGGTCAAATTAAGGCATTGATGGACAGAAGGAAAATTACTTGGGACGGATCGTCAAGAAATGAAACACGCTGGAAATAGCTAACTCAAAATCAGCTCAATGTGCATTACAACCACAGAACATTTCTGTAATAATGCAGTTAATGTGGATAGGACTTGTCTACTAGTGATTTCCTACTGTTAGGGAACAAACTGTTGAGCAGAAAGCTTATTAAAACATAAATCTTCAAAGAACAGCTCAAAACTGACCAGCCTTTTGCCACAAGCTTTCACCACAAGCAAAACAGAGGATTTCCAGAATCACTATGTAATCACAGAATAGCAATAAACAATAGTTTCAACATTGCAGACTTTCTGAAATTTAAATATATACAATGTTTTCTAATAGTACTAAAGGTATTTAAAGGAATCGTTTGGTTTATATTTCTGTGTAATTTGCTTTGGAGTTTCCCGGTTCGGTAATCAGCAACATGATTTTTCAGAATTTACATTGAATCGGTTATAACTGTGTGTGTTTGATAGCTGTGACAAGCTGGCCCTAGAAAAGAGCCACTCACAAACGTCAGCCGGACAGCTTTGAAAAATTTCTGCCTCAGCCCAGTGATTAAATACTAGGAAAAAGGTTTACTTTGTAATCATGAAGTACCTTATTTTGAATGAAAAAAAAAAAATCTGTTCTGAACGATTTTACCTGTTCTATCAATTATGAATCACATGAACTGGTTACTAGATTATTTATGCGTGATTATATTCAGTTCAACAACAGTAAAAAAAACCCCAAAACCAAAACAAATAAACCGACAAAAAACCCGAGCAAGAATGAAAAAAAGAGTACAAAATTATCAACTCTTAAGGAAACGCTTCCAAGGAATGTCCAGAGAAAAGGTGAGGAGTATTTCTGTGCAGAGGACTGAATCTAATTCTGACATCTGGAGGAAAAAAAAAAGAAGAATTTGAGCCGGTTTTGGAGAAGTTATTTGGGGAAGAAGAAGGAAAAGCAAATTTGGGATTATCTCAAATAAATTAGACTTGTAGAGGTATGGAGAGACTCAAGAAACTCCACCTTCTCATTTTAAGTCTTCTTGATTGTTCATAACCTGCTGGCAAAATTGCCGGTGCTGCTCACATGAGGTTGGTTCTGGATTTCACTCCCTGACAGCTTTCTCATCCTCTTCCAGTTCCGCAGTCACAGAAGTTATAATTTGAGCAATGTCAGCTGGATTTCATTTCTCTGCTCCAGACTATAAACAGCTGTTGATATATTCTGGAGTAGGCACAATGTTTTCTTCCTTTCTCTGTTTCTTTTTGGTTCATTTTATTTTTGCATTTCACTTGTTCAGGTCCATTGACCTTGGCGCTTTTCTTTTGTTCATGTACATTCCCAAACTATATCTTTATCTGGCTATCTGTTCACTGATTTGCAACTTCTCTCTCAACTTTTTCTCTCTTTGTCATGTGTTTTCTTAAGTTAGTACCCCTCAGATCTCATCCCCTTAAACTTAGACAAAGACAGGTAGGAAGCTGATGGAAAAGAAATTCTCAGGTAACACACACACAGAGGACAAAATTTAATATGAATGTAAAAATAGCAGCTGTAGCTCAGAATATGACAAGAACACGGAATAATTTAATTCTGTCACACTGACATACATCTTAGATAAGAAGCAATGGAATCCTACTTATTTTCTTTTGGAAAACAAGCAAATATTAATTTACAGCTTACACGTAAAGTGAGATTGAAGTGAAAATCGTTTAAAATCTTATTTCAAGTTGACAAATTGCAAAATATTCAAAGCTAAGACTATTCAAAAGATGTGGAAACAGTATTACATGATATGCTTCCAGGACCGTATATGAAGTTAACTGCACATTTATAACATTACTTTTCCCTGATTTAAACATTTTCTAGTGAATATATCTAAATTGGGAAACTAAGTATTTATTCCAATCATATCCCAATTATACTTTTAAGTTAAGTGGAGTGGAATACAAATACAAATAATTGAGCCAGTGCTGAAGTTCATTGACTAGCTTAGAAGGTGAATCTGATCTGGGAACGGACTAGATATTAACACGTAATACAAAGTAACCGGTTTGCAGACTTAATTGCTGTAAACTACTGCTACATACGCTTCAATTGAACTTATATTCAAAAAGCAATTGTAAAGGCAAGGGTGAAGGAGATCAATTAATAACTGGAATGTAATGTTCACGCAGGCATCTTGAATACTTTGGAGTCATACCAAGCCCACTATAATGAAATATAGCTATAACATTATAGTGTTTGGGGTTATTTTTGTTTTGTTTTGTCCTTCTGGCATTGCTGCTTAACGCATTATTGCTTGATTTATCTATTTCTTTAACGTTCCAATAAAGTAGATACTCTAAGAAATACCTGGGGAAAATAAAGAGGTATCAGGAATATTTAGTAAGCATAAATATTGTATCAGCATTTATTTTTTTCTGCAGATTGAAATAGATTCCATATTATCATTTTATAGTCTCTGTGTGGCCCAGGTATGGTGTTCCATCAAAGCTTCCCTTAGCAGAACTGCAAAATATTTAGTAATGTGCTATTGTTGGCTACTGGAATTTACAGGTTGCAGATTTTCTGTCTGGAAAGAATGGCAATACATCTGCAGTGTAGCATTTTTTAAAAATTTATTTATTTTATTATGTAATACACTACTGCTTCGCTGGAGAATTGCCTTTCTATATGCATTTTCTAGTTTATTTTTAAAAATAAATTTTAAAACCACTATTGCAATCATCAGGAGGACAGGAAAACAATAAATACTACAGTTACTGAAGGTATTTTCTCTTGTAAAATCTTCCATAAATCGGATATATATTTCATATTTGCCTGTCTACTAAGGGCATAAAACCTCATTCAACAAGAGGCAAAAAGGTAACCTCTTATTATTACTGTTAACAACTGGTCAACTCAATGCATTTTTTTCCTCATTTGATGCCGTTTTCAGGGAAGAAATGAGGCTAACTCTCCGTGTGATTTCTTACTTCTTGTAACTAGGCTAAAAATGAATGAATTTTCATGAGAAAAGCGCCATGTCTCCTGAACTTGATAAGATTCTGTATTAAACGTCAAATTCCGCTTCGCAATCAGCCACGTAAAACCCAGCGCCGCACACTAACTGATCAGCACCGCGGAGCTCGGCCTCTCCTGTAACCCAGTACCACAGCCGGTCCCTCCTAAAGGCTGTTAGTGGTGCCTTTCCCTCCCACCAGATAAAAAAACCTTAATAAACAGGCAATAAGCTTTTGTGTCTTTCTGTAATTCGGTATTTACAAGGAGTTAGCAAAAGAATGACGATGGGATGTGTCAGGACTCCACCCCATAGCCAACACTGAAAAGAAGAAAAAAATCATATACAACATTCACCAAGAATGACATAAGTAAACGCTTCTGGGTTTAAAAGCCGGTGCCTGAAGATTTTATTTACTAAACAGAGAGTTCTTTGTAGCTCCCAAGCGCTTTAAAACAACGAAGGAAGACAGGACAGAGCCATTTCGTCACAAATCTATAAGCAACAAATACACAGAAAACGTGGAAACCCGAAGCCAAAAAAAATGGATCAAAAAAAGCTATCAAGATTTTATGCACTACGTAGTACATTATAAGATGTATCATTAACAGCAGAAATTGAAAATGCTGACATGAATACAGTCAACAAAAGAAATAAGAAAACTAATACCTAGCAAACTAGGAAAAACGCCAGTCACAGTCAAATGACACAATTATTCATACTCCGACAGCCAGCTAAGTTTCTTGTCTGGAACACAAGAAAAACAAACGTTCGATTACCACAAAATATTAAAGCATTATTATAAGAGTAGGACTGTAATGCCTACCCAGACATCTTTTTCATATTTACAAAGGACTACAGAAATCACATCCTTTCTTCTGGTGCCGACCCTGTTGTTATGTGCAACTTCATTCTGAAAATTTACATACTGCCAAGAAACTTAGTTGAAGGTTTATTATTCATGTAATTCAGTTTTGTTTATATATGAAAGAAAAGTATAAATCAATTTTGTTGCTAAACACGTGGAACTAATTAAGAGTTCTGGATTTACTTCTCTGCTACCCAGATTTCATGAGCGAGTAAAAATAATATGAAGATAGTGTCAGGACAGAACTAGTACTCAGGGGGAATTTCTTACTTCTTATGAGACGATTTTACTGTATGACAAAAAATTTCTCACGCAGTTATCATTTAAAAGCCTCAGAAATTCTTACACCCTTTCTGTCCTCTAAACAAGCTGCTCAACTCCTTTTTCCTCTCAAATCTCTTGACTCTGCCCGAGCAGTCCCCGTTAGACCGGCTAATAGTTAACCTCCTTTCCATCCAGTCTTCTCTGAAAAGTTACACCAACCACAGCAGCAGCGAACTCGATTACTAAGCATTCTTGCATGACTGACTGAGGAAAAAGATCAGAATCAAAAATGTAAAAGAAGGTGTGGTTCAGAGTTGGCAGAAGCCACCAAAGAATTGTCAGAATAGAGGAGTATTAACCAATATACATTATTCCAAATCTCAAAAATAGCTGTGAAATGTCATGTAGGTGTCATTAATGACAGCGCTGCACTTCCACGGCTGCAGTTACATGGTGCAACCTTCAGAACTGGGATATTTGTCTGTATCTTTAGTAGAGAGGATGGGAAAGCTGCCTGAAGTGAAGCGAGAGCTCCTGCCCAGCTTGGCCAAAGTGTGCGCTGCGGAAAGGAAGCTCGAGAAAGCGAAACTGCAAACGTGCGGTTCAGAAAACAGTTGCAGGTGTCGAGTCATTAAATGATTTATCATGTCAAATTTACCTTTGTGTTACTGGCATATAGTGTCTGGAAATTAACAACCCCCCCTCCCCATTTCTATGAGAAACCTTTACTGATCCAGTTTGGGGGGGCATTCTTTGACTTTTACTTAACGTTACTTTCATGGGTTTAACTGTTAAGTGTTCCACAGTAAAAGAACTTTGACGTCTGCTCTTCAAAACTGACATATTTTGTCAGTCCAATTCTGCTTAAAATAGATATCTATTCAACAGAAGATATTTAAAGCTTACGGCAACAATCATCTCCTGTAGAAACTGCTCAACCACAGAAATAATTTTCAGAAGTTCAAGAGATCACACATATAGAGAGGAAAGTATCCGTAATTCTTCTTTTTCATTTAACATAGCTGCTGCTTGCCTAACCTCTCTGACAAAAAAGTAAAATGAAAGTATTCTTATTACCAAAATCAGGTTACGCTGATCTTAAATGGGGTTTATGGCAGGTATGATTGAAGTAATTCGGAAGTTGTTGAGGACGCCCAATACAAATTACTGTCTCCTGGCTCATAAAGGACAGATGTCATATTTCTGATATTGCCCAAAGAACAAAATATAGCCACTTTCTGTACTGCTGAAATGAAAAAAAAGTATTATTTTGTTTTGGAAAATTATTATGACTCATGTTCATAATAATATATAGATTATTCAAGCAAAAGAAACCAAAACCAGATAGATTGTCATTGTCAAAAGCCTTTAAACAGTTCAGAGTGTGTTCCTTTGCAGTACCGCTGCAGTTCTTTGCTCTGTTCTCAAGGTATTAGAAAGTTACTGTAAATTCAGCGACAAAGAAATAACTTTTCATAGATCTTCTCACCAAAATCATAGCAAACACTTTTAGTGATATGAGTAATCAAGCCAGAAAATATGTCGCAATGTTAGTGATACTCTCTAACGTTAAAAAAAAAGTCAGCAATGTAGTATCACAGGAGAGACAGAAGAGACTCTCTACTGAGAGAAGTCAAAATATCACAGGATCTGTACATTTGCTGAGCTTTACAATCAAGAACATTATTTCATTTGCCTTTTTACATACCTCCATATCTAATCTATGACAACAACTAAAATTTACAAACACAAGGAAGTTCAAAGTAATTCTGGTTCAGCTTTAAAGATTAAATACGCTTAGATGGATTCTGATGATCCTTAGGTCTAATTAGAATAAAAGTGATCGGTTTTGCTCTTTTAGGACTTGTCCTTTTTGAGGCAGTCTAACATCTGCTTGCGTTAGTAACAGCATAGCCTAAGAATTATCCCTCAAGTGACAGATGAAGCTAAGAGCAAAAGTCAGCTATGTTTTAAGTCTGTAATCTCTTATTTATGGTTTTCTCTCATAGCACTCTCTCTCCAGTTTTATAACCTCAAACTTTTCCTTTTTAGTTTACTGGAATAAATGTATTTGCAGTTCATGCCAGTGTAATATTTATAATGGACCTGTGTTAATCTCGCAGACCTAGGGCTTCCTTGCCACAGACTGTCTAAATCACGTCGGAAATGCCAAAGCTCAAGGATGCCAGATTTTAGAGGCTGCAAAAGTCAATTTAAGAACTGGCATCACTGACTGCTAGGAAAAGGAAAAATTAAAAATCAAAAATGCTATGTCATTACCCAATTCGTGCTCCTATACCAAAAGGCAGGCTGCAGCTACGCCTCCCACGGCTCTGGAATGAAACCACTAATGTTATTGTTAACAGAGGTTCTGGACAGACTGTATACACATATATGTCACCCTCTGCCTCATTCCAAGAGACACTATTTGCCTTCCACTATTCGCCTCCTAATAAAATAGGCTTTGCCGCACTGTTCTGGACTCCGGGGTATGGCTATAAGGGACATTTTCAGGTTATCTTGGCAAGAAAATATGTTAAAGACGAAAAGAGAAAGACAGTGACACTCCTAATTTGTTAAAGTTAAAAACAAAAAATAAAAGATTTATCAAAATACATGAGGAGAAAACTGGGTAAGAGGAGACATGCAGAAAAACTAGTTCTGCAGTCTGATCTCACGACCTGTTGTAAAAATCATACAACATATATGGTATCCAAACAACAGAATTAAGAAAAAGTAAATGGACGTTGTACTTAAAATACTTGTCCAATATTATATCCACATTAGGAAGGCTCTGCTTCTTACTATCTAAAAATACACAGAAGTCTATGCCTAATCCAGTATCACAGTCTTAAAAAAGAAAAAGGAATACAGAGAAATCAATGTAAGCACATTAATTTTAATTCCCGTCTCCTGATGAGGGTAGCTCTCAAATACATCTCAACACAGATGGAGAGATAGAATGCTGATGAATAATACATATATTTTCCAACTTCAAGTAAATCATTTATCCCTGCAATTACAAGTCAGAGAAGCTACTGAATGATTTTTTAACATGTGATTCTTAACGTGGTTTTTTCAGGATTAAAAGAAGCACATTGACCTTATTCTGCATTAAACAACTGATAATGAGATCAGTTTATTTTGCAATTTAGTTAATATTGAAACAAATAATAATTGGATATTCTGTAATGCTTAATTTTCATTCCCTCATTTTCAAAGACTATTTAAATAAAATTTTAATTTATTTTTAATTGAATTGAAATGATGTGCTGGGACAAAAAAAAAGAACAAAAAGCTAAATGATAAAATTCAGATTACTTTTTTTTCTTGCGATTGTGTGTTCAGAAAACAATCTTCCCTTATGTACACAGGAAAAAGCAAGTCAGGTGGCTTTCATTAAGGGGTAGGAAAGAAATCAAAATGAATCTGGCTAGCTAATATCAATCTCTCGCGAGATTTCAAATATATCCTCTTTGAGAAAATGAAAGATACTTGTTCTTAACATCACTCCTATAGAAAATGTTTTTATTCTATGCATCCACGCTATGTACCCCTAAGTACAGTTGATAACCAGATGGCTGTACATGCTGTACGGTGACATATGTGATTTCTGGTTAGTAAATATTGAGTCATTATTCAATCTATATTACATATTTAAAAACTCATTTTTATGACAACAACTCACAGCCTTCTAGACAAAAAAAAAACCAAAACCTTAGCATTGCTAAGCAAGCCAAAAATTTATCATTGGCACAGGAACAGTAAAATAAAAAATAAAATAAAAAAAATAATATTATCTTAATATTGCTATGTCATATGAACTATAGATTCTTATGCACACTTACACATATGCAATTGTGACCTTGATTCATACCAATGACTTCTCAGTAAAAGGTGATTCTTTACTTAAGAGGAGGATTTTTAAAACCTATTTTTTACTGATTTTTTTTTCGGGGGGGAAAGAAATCTTTCAAAATTCTTAAAATTTGTAAAGCAATTTTCATCTCAGGAATGTAATATATATATATGCAATATATAATAGCGTGGTGAGCAGGACTAAGGAAGTGATCATCCCCCTGTACTCGGCACTGGTGAGGCTCCACCTCAAGTACTGCGTTCAGTTTTGGGCCCCTCACTACAAGAAGGACATTGAGGTGTTGGAGTGTGTCCAGAGAAGGGCTACAAAGCTGGTGAGGGGTCTGGAGGACAAATCTTAAGAGGAACGACTGAGGGAACTGGGGGTGTTCAGCCTGGAGAAGAGGAGGCTGAGGGGAGACCTTATCACCCTCTACAACTACCTGAAAGGAGGGGGTAGAGAGGTGGGGGCCGACCTCCTCTCCCTGGTGACAGGTGATAGGATGAGAGGAAATGGGTTCAAGTTATGTCAGGGGAGGTTTAGATTGGATATTAGGAAACACTTTTTCACTGAAAGGGTTATTAAACATTGGAAAAGGCTGCCCAGAGAGGGGGTGGATTCACCGTCCCTGGAGGTGTTTAAAAAAGGGCAGATGTGGTACTTGGGGAAACGGTTTAGAAGTGGTTATGTCAGGGTAGGTTAATGGTTGGACTTGATGATCTTAAAGGTCCCCTCCAACCTCAGCGATTCTATGATTCTATAAGAAATTCCAAAAACATGGATAAAGCAGGAGTCCTGAAATAGATACGGTTATTTTTACCCTTGAAAGCATCCCTTCTCTTTGCTAAATACCTACGCTGACATTTTTTTATAGACTCCAAAAGATTTTACATATCTTAAATTTTAAAGCACAGATCACCATTCTTTTTTGAGTCTGCATTTACTCTGCATTTCACTTTATACCGAAGAGTAATGACGAATGACCGAAACTAATTTGCTTTCTGTCCTAAATTGTGGTTTCATAGTTTTAAGCAACTGCTAAGTTCCATGCAGGAGGTTTTGTAGTTTTTCAATACTACACATTAAAACATATTCCTTACACTGTCATATGAGCACAGTAGGATACTGCCATTTCTTATAAAGTAACTCATTATTTAGCTATGTACATAAGATTCGATTATGTAGGAGTAATAGTAATCAACCTGAAATTTTAGAATAGGATTTTTTTGGCTCACGCTTATGTTTTCAAAAAGTGAAGTGAGAACTGTTAATCACCACAACAGAAATTCACTGGTTAAATCGAAACCCCTGGGTTTAAATTAACAAACTAAGAAAATACACAATCAGATTGAGCTCAGCAAAAGAGTTTCAAATAGTGAATAGCCAATATCAGCGCAGAATATACTTGGGTTTATGATCCTGTCCCACTGTGGTGCAACATACGGTTCAAGCTAATACCATAGTGCAGTGTGCCATGCAGATACATGCAACGAATATTAACTGCAGTTATTTAGGAGTAGGTTTTCTAAATGATCCAATTAAAAAAATCAAAGTTAATACATGTCTAAAAAATAACTGTTCCACAGATCTGAATTGATAATCTCAAAATCTATGTAGACTCTATTAAGCTATGTATGACAATGTAGGCTTGATAAAACTCTACTACATAAGAACAGTTGCAGAAATCTGATTTCCAGAATATTAGGATGGAAAAATGTTATTTTCCTCTACAGATGAATACACATAGGATAGGAGCAGAAATGTGATAATGATATTAAGGTAATCACTGATAAAAAGCCTGTTCATATAGCTAAGAATGATAACAAAACTTTATTTATGGCCTGCATTTAAAACCGTCATTTAAGATAAAACTAGATAGCTGCTGCACAGAAACAACATGGTAAGCATAGACTAGTAAACTACAGGAAAACATATACTTTAATCTGAAAAATGAGATTCACGGATTTGATTCTGTTCCAGATGACATCAGTAAAGCTGTTTTAAGTGGGTCTAAACTATGCCAATGTTCTTTGCTTAGTGACTAGTGGCTATCGGATACCAGAGGTATCTTAACGCAAAATAAACCAGCGTCGGTCAAATCTATTCTGCATATAAAAGCTAAGACGATACCTAAAATCTGTTGGTCAAAAAGAAAAAAAATCATTCAATTCTGCACATAGAAAAGCTTTTCTAAGACACCTGTGCTGAAGGGGAAATTCTGTCCTGAAGCAGAAAAACTTGTGAAAAAAAAAAAAAATAAAATCATTGATAATCAAAAAAATGTTACGAAAGCTCCAGATTCGGGGTAGTCTTCTCTGTGTAAATAACTGTCCTGCTCATCCTGACCACTAGCTTATCATGGAAATCAGTAAGAATCACACACATGTATCTAGCAAGGTAATTTTGCCCATAAATTTGATTGATCCATCTCTACTGAGTACATTTTGCAACTCCCCTACAAAATCCCATACACTTAGGGAATAAAATATTCTTTTATCTTTTCACATCTACAACTGGCAAATAATTTCAGGGTATCCCCTGATAGTCCAAATGAATGTTAAGTGTAGTCAGCAGTAGAAATGTAATAGAGAGAACTCTGGATGTATAGCAACTATCAACTTGTGGATATTAAAATTATGTGAAACATTTTCCCTTGGCTGAACAAATACACAACAATTTTCATCTGTTGGTAACATTACAGAGAGGAAAAGGATATAGTGCACATATGATGTGCCTCCAAGCCATCACCCTGGCAAAGCAATTAAAAAAATCAAAGTAACACTCTATGCTTTCAATATAGTTCTTATAAAACATGAATTAAATTAAAATTTTACATAATAATACTCTGATTTCAGTTTGAGAAACATTACACTGTGAATCTGCAAAGACTTTGATGAATACCCTATTAAGATAACAGCCCAGTCAGCTGCAGTATTGTTTATAATCTTAATGGTTTTTAGACAGTAATGAAGGAGCAATAATTTTGTTCCATTTCAAACAATGTAGCATTGAAATAACTGAAGGGCATTCAAGGAAAATACAGTTCTATTATTCTTTTTTGCATCTTTTGGAGTACCATGATTACATTGCACTCGTTTGTTTCATAAACTAATGTTAAAACCACAGTCTTAAGTGTTAACTTTTCTAGTGATGTTTACTTACTTACAATACATTTTCTCCGTTATTTGAGAGCTTAAGCCTACATCTATGTGGAATAAGCAAATTACATTTACTAGGTAGTATTTTGAGAATTACTCAACGTTTACTGAGGCTTTGTTTCCATTGGCATAATGTAATCAGGACCGAACTAAGTGTTTCTTCCACTAAGAATCTGTCGGAATAAACAATGAATAAGTTGTAAGGACCACAGGATTTTGGACATAACGTCCTCTCCATGGAAGAAGTTCACCTATCAAACTATGTAAACTTCTCTTGGGGTGACCTGTCCTTGGTGAAATACTAAAGACTACTCATAAAAATAAGGTTTTGCAGAATTTGGCTCCAGATAGTCTAAAGGACTGAGAATTCACAGTTGATGTTATTTCTACATGAAAGAATTGTTCAAAGGTGTAAAGCCTTTAAATAATGTGTCAATAGGCAGCTTACGTATCCATACAAAGGAATCTTCTAAGATAACACATGCAGTTGTATTAACCTCTTACGTCAGAAGACCTTTTCTTTCCTGCAGTTTCTCTTTCTGCGCTGAAACAGTTGCTTTATTGATGCCAACAGGACTTATGTCATTGATGTAAATACATCAAGAATGTCATTTTTATTCTACCTGTAACATAGTAAGCACCACTCCTAACCATGAACACATAGGCTACATCTGTCAATTTTCCCAGGCACTGGAACTCTGAACCAACCAGAGCCTCTCTCCCAGCAATTCCTGGGAATGCTTCAGGGTAACACGGGTGCAAAGCCATTCCCAATAGCCAGTCTGCATGCAGCTACCTTCTGAAAGTATTATGTGAGCTGATTTTCCCCACTGTTCTCATTGCTAAAGCAGTCTTTAAGCTATACTAGCTTAAAACAGCAGTGCTGTCCAGTGGAAAGTACTGCGTTAGATGCAGAATATGATGCAATATAACATATATTTAATTATTTCTAAATGACCCTTTCATTTAGAGCACATTTCCATTAAAAGAAAAATAAATACAATAAAAGGGAGTAGGCTCTTAAGCAGACCACTAGTCCCACTGAAGTCTGATTTCAATATTTAGCTAATACTGGATCGAGTCTTCCTCTAGAAAAGTGGAAAGAGACGAGGAAGCGACACGCGACCCTCTGTAACAGGACCAAGTAGTCGTCCAAATATCTAGCAACTGTGGGAAATCTTCTTTCAGTTCTTTCATCTGCTTGAAGGAGCTTGGTTCTTGCCACCTATAAAACCACCCTAACTGCTAGGCTACTGATGCTGTGGAATAGGTATATAACCCATTTTTCCCGCAGATCAGATTCAGGCGGAAGGCAGCAGTGCCCTTCGGTCAGACCTCTTCACATCCCTGACCTGATCTGTAAGGTAGGAGTATCCTCTATTGCCATCAGACAGGAGAAGAACTCCTGCTTTCAAAGTGCTTTATTTCTTCAGGGTTGTATTTGTTTCCCGCAACCAAAGTACTGACACGGCCAGATGCTCCGTACAGTCCAATGCGAACATTAGATAAGGGTTTTTTCCTGGACTGTCCGGGGATAAGTAATGCTTCTGGTTAAAACTGGTGAGGATTTTTTCTATTTTTTTCCTGGTTTTCAGTGCATTATTAATCTACAATTTGGGGTTTCACTGAGTTCTTATTCAAATTATTTTACAATATATTTTGATAGCAGCTTAACTGGGGGGGGGTCATCTTTTTTTTAAAAAAAACATGCTTTTATTACACTTAGGCTCTGAATTAATGTCTTCTCAGCAAACAACATTCAAAGTCTAAAAATTTGCTTTGTATATTTATAAAGATGTTTACATGAGGATAAATAAAAATAACATTCTGTGCTCCAAATTTCCCTTTACTTCAATGGTTTTTTTTCCTTCTTGCTTAGAAACTTCTCTTATTACCATTTGATATATTAGCTTGGTCATATTTTCTGCCCTTTCACACTGAAGCAGAATGCCAAGTAAAGAATATTACTTACTGCCAAAGGTTTTCAGAGAGTGTAATTAAAAGTTTGTCTCCTTGTTTTTATTTAGCTTTTCCTGGCATTTGACTAATTTGGCAGCATATGGTAGGTTTGTTTATTAACTTGTGCATAGTAATTAAAGCAGTGCTTTAACAGAGACACACAAGAAATGTGTTCTATTTATATTTGAGGGAAGACTTTTTTTTTTTTAAATCTACACAAAATAAAAAGCATTTTTGAATTTAATTCTGAAACCCAGATGTATCTGGATGGATTTATGCAACTGACTTTATAATAACTCATTCTTTATTAAAAAAGGTATTAACAGGTATTTTAATTAGTGTGCCAGAACTGTGACCTACAGAAATAATTCAGAAATGCAATATGTTAATCAACTCTATGTACATAGAAGAGAAACAAAACGTCCTTTAGCAGAAAGACTTCCGTGTTTCAGACAGCCCATGGCCACTGCTCAGTCATTCAGCGTCCTCAACATTTGCCTCCGGCAACAGATTTACATCCATGATAGGTAATCAAGACTTTCACATTGACACTATGCTTCCTGGTAACAAGATGATATTTAGCAGCCATTTCTTCTGGAAAATTGAATCTATTTTTTTGTGAATAATACAAATAAATTCTCCCAGTTGGTAGTTCTGTAAGAATGAATGCATACCATTACACATAGTAATATAATTAACAATCCAGCTTAAATCTCTATTCTATTAAT